>NC_056747.1:1156537575-1156755075 GCF_019279795.1 Protopterus annectens | reverse complement strand
ACTGCCGATAAGCAAGCAACTTTTTGATAACTCCAGGGCACAAAAACGTTTAGAACAACAATTTAGGCAACAGAAAGTAGAAAAAGTTGTTGTCAAACCTAGGGAGCTTATACCAAGAAAATAATGAGAGATCCTGTAGAGGTATGAAAGATATTTTGGAAATTTTATGAAAATTTGTATAAATCAGGGATACACCAAGAAAGAGCAGAAGTGGGCATATTTATGTAAGAATTATGCCAAGATTAGAGATAAGTGAGGCTCAAGAATTAATAGTTAAGGTAGGAGTGCTGAGATAACATTTGTAACATATAATGAATCTACAGGAAAGTCTCCTGGAATAGATGATGTGCATGTGGAAGTTTGGAAGCTAATAAGGAAGAAAGGTATAAAGATCTGGAAGGTTTTTTCAGTATTTTAAAAGAAGGGAAAGCATCAACATCCTAGAAGAAAACGGTGGTGGCTGTATTACCTAAAGAGGGTAAAGCCCCATCTTCATTTCCATTTTAAACCATTATTATAAAGTATTTATGTCTATAATAGCTAAAAGGATGACAAAGGTGTGCTTATAGATGTGGATCGGCATAGTTTTGTGGAGGAGGGCAAATTTACAACATTATTAGGACAGTGATGATCCAGAGAGAAGCAGAATGCAAGAAAATACCCCTGTTGTTGTTGTTGTTGTTGGGTCTTGATGCAGCGAAAACATTTGGCAGAGTAAGCTAGGATGTTATGAGTAGGGCAATGGAAGCATTTGCATTCCTTGATGCAATAATAAGGTTAATTAGAGGATATATGAGGGTTGAGGCAAAAATTTATGTGGAAAGGTTCCTCTTTGGTACGTTGTGCCTGATCAGAGAAACTAGGCAGATGTATCCTCTTTTCCCTTTGTTATTTCCATTATATTTAGAATCATTGGCAAAAAAAAAATATAAGGTCAGAAATTCAAGGATGTAGTTGGTATGATAATCAAGAAAAGTTGGCTTTATTTGCTGTCGATATTATTTTGTACCTAGTAAAACCAGAAAAGGACATCTTAGTGGGGTGGTACATTTTAAGTCAATTTCAAGTCTTTTCAAGATACAAAATTATTGAAGATAAAACAAAGACTGTAGCTGTAAACTATGTACCCATACATGAGTTGTTTCAGCAATACCCATATTTATGGAGACATGGTAAAACAGAGTATTTAGGAGTAAACTGCCTTTTGGCTTTTCCTGGTTAGGGGTTGCCACAGTGGAACTCCAATCCGCTAATGATTGCCAGTGAAATTTTACAGTGTTGAGTTACCAGCCCGGTGCCCAACCTTCAACGAAGGCTAACCCACACATGCGCATACCTACCTACCTGCATGTCTTTAAATTCACTCGACTGTGAGGAGGACATGCAGAGTCCGCACAGAAGGTGCTCCAGCCGAGAATAGAACTGGAGAACCTCTTGCTGTGAGGTGACCTGGGTTAAAAAGCATTCTGTTATGGCAACTAAACGTATATGGGAAGAGACTAAAAAAATAATACAAAAACTGAGAAACTTGAATCTGTTGTTTTTAGATATGGATAGCAAGATACAAGCAGGAAAAATGTTTTAGTCCCTTTAGTTTTATATTCAGGTGAAGCATATTTTTGTCAGCCATTGGATCAGTTGTTGACCGTAATTAATAAAGATATGACCAATTTCAGGCATATTTATGTCAACCAGAGGAGAGGTTGTCGACATAAATTAATAAAGAGTTGATGGATTTTATCTGGGAGGGGGAAGAGGACAAGTGTCAAGTGAGATAAGCTGATCCTCCCAATAGAACAAGTTTTATTTATGTATTTTACATTTGTTAATCGAGAATGTCCAACTGGATATATGTCCATTTTCAGTGGAAGCCCGAAGATAAAAGCTCCATACAGTAGACATAAGACAGAACAGCATAATACAATGTAAAATACAATAGAGAAGTACAATCCAGATAAATTATTACATATTTACATAATGAAACCATTCCACTTTTAGTATAATTGAAGATAGAGGTTATACAATATATTTGTAGGTCATTTTCCAAGTTCCCAGCCCAACATTCAAGAGGTTCATATATATATTTGTGTGTTTCTTTGTAGGTTACATAAAATATGTTCTAGATTTCACTTAAGCACATGTTATTACAGAGTAATGTAGGTTAGGATTCAGAGATCCTAACTGGGTGCACAGTAGTAAAGTGTGGGGAATTAGTCAGTGGTAGAGCAAGGACAGAGCCATCGCAACGTGAAGTATTGTGTAAGTTTTTTTTTTAATTGGGTTGGAGAGGGTTGTAAGGTTAGTTCTTTAGGAAGAGAGTTCCAGACTTTACCAACTGAGTTCATAAACAGAGTATCCCCGGCTGAGTTGTTTGCTTTGAAGATGAAAGCTAACATTTTGTTAGAGGATCGAAGAGTTTTAAGGTTATGGTATAGGGTGATGAGAGTTGTAAGATCGGGTGTCTGTTCTGGCTGGTAGAGAATCTTGTGGGTGGTTATTAGTTGGTTAGTCAGTAAAAGGTTAGGTAGTTCAAGCCAGCTTAGTAGTTTGAGGTTGTGGCAATGATGTGTCCTATAGGCAGAGGCGGTGGCAAATCTGGCAATGTGATTATAGCAGGTTGTGAGCTTGTTCAGGGAGGTTTTACTCAGGTTGGTGAATAAGGGAGAGGCATAGAGAAGTGTGGATAGCAGATGAGTGCAAGCAAGAACAGTTCTGGCTAGGGGAGTTAAGAAGGGTTTGATTCTTTGTAGAGAGCCAAGTTTTTTATTTACTGTTTTGATGGTGTGGTCGATATGTAAGTCACACTTTAGGTTGTTGTCAACTATAACTTCTAGTAGTTTGGTTGAGGGATCTGGTAAGATAATAGTGCCATTGTTAGATGTAATGGAGAAGGTTAAAGAGGTCTTATGAGATGGGGAGAACAGCAGCAGTTTGTTTTTTTGGGGTTTAGTATGAGATGGCGATAGAGGAGCCAATTTTCAATTATGCTAAATGTGTTTTGAGATAGTGTCAGTCGTTCTTCTGGAGTTGTGGCAGAACAGATTATGGCTGAGTCATCCGCGTATTGAATACAGGTAGTGTCTGGTATTACTTTATGCAAGTCATTAATGAATATGGAAAATAGGAGGGGCCCTAAGATGGATCCTTGGGGGACTCCAAGTGTTATAGGTAAGAGGGTAGATAAGTTATCTTTCCACAGGACTGCCTGTTGTCTACCTCCCAGATATGACTTAAACCATTGTATAGCATGGGTGTCTAGGTGGATTTGTTTCTAGGGTTTGCAGGAGAAGTTGATGGTTTACCATGTCAAAAGCTTTGGAAAGATCTAAGAAGATGGCTGAGGAGAGTTTATTGCTATTACAGTTATGAGTTATGGTATTGCTGAAGGATAGTAAGGCAGTGGTGGTACTGTGGTTTGGTCTGAAGCCATGTTGAGAATTTGACAGGTGATTGTTATCAAGATGATAGGCTAGGAGTTGTTTTTGGATACATTTTTCCAGGATTTTGGCTATAGGAGAGAGTACTGCTATGGGTCTGTAGTTTGTGATGTCAGTGCAACTGCCTCCCTTGTGGATTGGAATGATATGGGATACTTTCCAGGTAGTGGGATGGTAGCTTCATATATGAATCGGTTAATCATAATGGATATAGGGTAGGCTACAGCATCAGCTGCTTTTTGTAGGCAATCCACTGATAGGATATCTGCGGCAATGGTAGTTGGTTTTAGTTTTCTAATTAGAGTAAGGAGGTAGTCTGCTGGTAGGAGATCTGCGGCAAGGGTAGTTGGTTTTAGTTTTCTAATTAGAGTAAGGATAAATGAAGTTGAGACTGGTTGAAATTTGAAGGTAGTTTGGGTAATGGGTGTAGAGGCAGAGGGATTTAGTGCACTGGGGGATAAGTTATTGGCTAGGTTTTGGATACTTTCTGTAAAGAAGCTATTGAAGGAGTTGGCTACCTCTGCTGGAGAATGTGAGTTGTAAGTAGAGGGGACAGGGGTGGTAGATAGTCCTGGACGGAGCAGTGTGTTTAGAGTTGTCCAGAATTTATTTAGTTTGTTCTGGTGTTTTTGTTGTAGGTTGTGATAGTAGTTCTTTTTGTCGGTTGTGGCAGGATTTTTTGTGTCATTCCTTAATTGTCTATAATGGAGTTGATCTGTGAGTTTTTTGTGACACGCCAAGTGGCACAAGCTTTATTTCTTAGTAAGATTTTTTGTCTAATTGCAGCTGTAAGCCATGGGGTACTTTTAGTTTTAGTCCTAATGGTACAAACTAGAGTGTGGCTGTCTAGGATGGATAAGAATTTAGTATTTAAGTATTTTACAGCTTCCTCTAGTGAAAGATGCTTAAGTACTGACCAGTTGCAAAGTTTAAGGTCTGCTTAGAAATCCTTAAGATTACATTTTTCCTTGTTCCTGATTGTTTTGTAGGTGGGTTGTTTGTGGATTTCAGCCTTTTACCTGACAATATAGGTGAGATGGTGACCACTTATGTCATCGGGCAAGGTTCCGGCTTTATACATGAGTGGGTGATTGTTAATAAGTATCCAATCTAATATAGTTTCTATATTGTTAGGTTTAGTGATCCTGGTGGGGGAGGATATGACTTGTGAGAAACCATAAAGGTTAATGTGGTAAGTGGGGGGTTCAGAGGAGCATGAGTACCAGTCTGTATTAAAATCTCCGAGTACAATGGTTTCTTGGGGATAATTATTTGATAGCCAGTTTAGTATGTCCTCAAGTGCTGGTATGTTTTTGCTTGGGGGGATGTAGACACAGATAATATATATGCTTTTGCTTTTATTGATGTGTAGTTTAGTAGTAGTGATTTCAGCATTAGTATTTTGGAAAGGTTGATGGATGTCAATGGTCATTTCTCACATGGATTTGTAAAGGACAGCTACCCCCTCCCTTTTTAGAAGTATGGTTGTGTCTAAATATATTGTAACCTGGTAGTATGACCTCATTATCTAAGATGCTTGGTTTGAGCCAGGTTTCAGTGAGACAAAGAACATCAGTAAAAAGGTGATCTAGTAGGGCATGGAGGTGTTGAACTTTGTTATTTAGGCTTCTGATATTTAGATGGCTGACCAGGAGTGAGTTAGGAGGTCTGTTTATGGTATGGTTTATAGGGGATGTGGTAGCACTGATGCTAGAGCTATTGGTAGAGGATGGACCTGGGTTTGGGTGGATGTCTCCATCCATGGTGAGATTATGTTGAGATTTAATGATTAACTTCAGAAACCTATAAAGAAGTCTGTGGTATTTTTTAGTTTTTGGTTTGATGTATTGTTTTCTAATAGCATTGAAGAGGTGTTTGTTTGATGGGATAGTTATGGGAGGAGTAAGTAGATGTTCTAGCTGATTAGGTACAGGCAGTGTGATAGTATGGCTTCTTGAGGAGTGAAAACCATGAATCACTTGTTGTTCGTAAGCAGTTAGTATGTAAGGGATAAGCAATAGTGGTATTATGGAGTAGGTTAACAAGAAGTTGAATGGAGATAGTACTGGGGCCATGGTGGGGTAGGGGTGGAGGTAGTCAGGTTTGAAGTAGAAGGAGAATAATTAGTGTGGGTGTGGTGGTTTGTCTTAACTGTTTGCCGGTTTGTTGATTGGTTGTTAAGAGGGGGTGTGGCCAGGTAGTGAGGGGGTGTGACCAGGTAGTATAAGTGTACAGGTGCTGGGGGCAGGTGTAAATTAGGGGCAGGGTAGGGGAACAGAGTGAGCCCACAGGGCAAACGGAGCAGGTAGAGCCAAGAAGAAGTAAGGACTGTAAAAAACTATCAGTAACTGCATTTCAAACACTTAAATAAAGATTGGGCTGGACCTATGTTGTAAGGGAAGTAGTGTAGGCAAGATTTAAATTTGGGTTGGATAGTCCAGGAGGGTAGAAGGGGTTAGCAATTAAACAAATGAGGAGAAATAGTGGAAATAACTGCTATCCTTAGGTAGAAACCTTGGGAGAATAATGCTGTGCGAACAGTTTGCCTTGGTCTATGCTGCCACCTAGTGGCAAAAGAAAATGGCAAACGAAAAGATAGAGTAGTATTCATACACTACTATAAGGTATATTAAAAAACTAGAGGGGGAGAGTGGCAAGCGCACTGTGATAGGCTGCTAACGCACACACGGGAGGTCTGACTAATAAATACAGGTAGTATATTAGGTTACAAGTTGATTGCTCGAGGCTACATACATTGACACTTCTTTGTGTAGAGATGCCCTTATTGTGCAGCATTCTATGGTGCCTGGGTATCAGGCAAATCAAGAGTGTCTTCTGGATTAGGCATGGGGTAGTCCTTGTGTTTTAAAGGCAGGGAGGGAGCACCCGAGATGGTAGACTGTAAAATAGAGAGAGACACACACAGAGTTAGGTAATGTAGATGGCAAAGGTAGGGAGGTACAAGGTAGAAGGATAGGCCAGTAGTAAGGGATATCAGGGTGTGAATGGGGTGTACTAGCACATTCAGTAAGTAGAGAGAGACTAGAAATGGAGAAGGATTAGAAAGGCAGCAATTAGAAAAACATTAGAAAGGCAACATTATAAAAAGTGCATATAGGCAGTAGAAGCAACACAGTCAGATAATGGAGCCTCAATAGGACAATCACCCTCAAGCCCAAGGGAATAAAAATGACCCTAGGCCATTTGAGAGGGTAGGGTTAGCAAAAACAATCACATGTGCAGGCAACAGAGTGGTAGTGCAATAGAATATATCAAACTGTACAAATGGTCAGGCAGTATCCTTTTAAACACAGGCGTTAACAAAAGCAAATAGTTATGCAAGGTAACAGCGATAATGCAATATCATGGTCAGTTATATCCATTCACTGTGACGCATTAACATGAGAACAGGCTTTCCACGACATCTATTAGATGGCATCCTAATGCAACTTAGTTATACAGTAGTAAAACAATATGTCTGAGGTGGCAATAACCAACTCGAACCTCTCAGACAAGAATATGCTGTTGCTAGTTGTTTTATACCAATCACTATGCCAAGACAAAGAGCACAAGCCATTTTACACTATGTATACAGTATCTATACAGTAGCGGTAAGCATACAAACTGATTTGCCATCAGTATAAGATCACTATGCCCATTAAAGTACACATTCCATCTATAATGCTGAATATAGCAAATATGGTGCTCTGCAAGGTCATTTTCAACAAATACACATTGCTAAACCTACCGGGAGGAGAATTAAGCAATTGGTTTAGGATTACCTGATTTGAAGGAATATTTTAGAGCTACACAGTTAAGGCTCATATACATTAAACAAGCAGAAAGATATATTTCAAAGTGGAAAGCGATGATGATGATGATGATGAAGCAGGAGACTTCGATAAATAAAGACAGAGTGGGATTTTGTAAAGAGAATAACAGCCGTACAGAATGCGATATTCATAAGTAGCAGAGAACTTTGTAAGAAATAAGCCACACGAGAATGGAGAAAGGAGATTGTGCCAATAGGGATGACTGCAATTAGGGGTATGAAGAATAGGCAGGAGGGGGTGGAATTTACTGGAGAAAACTGGCAAAGGAACCAATGTATTGGGAACAAATAGCTATAGAGAGAGAAACCTAATCAAATGGGAAGAGGCCTAGACTGCCTTCCCTACCAGGGATTGATATCAGAGTATAGGCAAAGACAAAGGGATATGGGAATCTTAAGTGAAAGACCTGCTTTGGAAGAGTTTTTAGTTGAATCTAGGACAGAAGATCTGCTTTGGAAGAGTTTTTAGTTGAATCTAGGACAGAAGCTAATGTTAAAAAGTAAAAATCAGTAGGGCATATAAAATACTGCATGATAACTATGGAATCAATCAGAGGAGCTTAGAAAAGATTGGGATAAGTAAGTCAGAAAAAAACAATGAGAGGACATATGTACGGTTCTCAGATATCCCACAAAGTCTAAATGATTTAGGATTTTTGCTTGGAAGTGTTTGTATAGGTATTTTTATACCTGATACCTACTCCAAAGAATTTTTCTTCAGGTAGATGGCAAATGTTGGAGGTGTGATGGGGAAAGAGGTAACTGGTTACATCTGTTTTGGGAGTGTAATGAGTTGGCAAACTTTAAAAATTCCCTACAGATTACTCTGTCAGAAATATTGGGTAAACAAATGGGTGTAAGAAAGAAAAATGATTTTTTGAGCTGGAATACAGGATACAAATTGTGTAAATATAGTAAGGCCTTGTTAAGTTTAATTTTGGTGGGTGCCAAAAAAATCAGTTACTAGAAAATGTAAATCAAAGTTTAAACCAACTCTGTTTGGAGTAATGAATATTACAACAGAGATAAAATAACTGGAAGTGAGATCGTTTTAAAAGGGTTTAAGTGAAGGCAGGAATTCATCAGTTTATGCAATGTTGGATTGATAATAATTATACAAAATAATATATGTAATATATAATGTTTGCAACTGGGAATATGTTAGTGTGCTTTGTTTTCTTTTATATAAATGCATGTTTGTCTATGTCTTAAGGTATAATTCAATAAAGGAGATAGAAAGTAATACCAAAAAAATCTCTGACACTTGTGTTCCATGTAATAAGACTAGAATGAATGTGTTATAAAAACTTTGTTAAGCAAGCAAAAGGATGTTATGAAGATTATCTTTCTGTTAGTTTGTTCGGTTCTGTGTAACGGGAGGCTAACTAATCCCTTTGCTTCATGACATCTCTTAACTTACTCAGGCCTTTAACGCCATTTTGTGTACTTCCAGTTTGCACCCATCCCTCTTTATGGCATCCAGACCTTTTTGAGTTTAGCTTCAACTAAGTGACTTACCAGCTAATAATAGGCAATGTTAAAAATGGAAGGGGTTATTAACAAGATGACTATAAGATTGTAGTCTGTGATGTCCCGCACCAGAAAAATTCATCTTTGACACTTATTATTCATATTTTCAAAAACTGAGAAACCTACATTTTACTGAGATATAGAGTATGAAACATCAATATGGGAGGCAGGAAAATGCACTATCAATGTTGTTTTACATTACCTTATAACTAGAAATATTACTAGATGACTGTTGGTAATTATGAAAATAAGCAATATTTCCATATGTACTTAAAAACCAAGTGACGTACAAAACTGTTGCATGAAAATAGGTGAAACCTTAGATGTTGTTGAAGAAAACTGTTTTAATATTTACACTGTAAGTTGCACATCTTGAGAGATATCTAATGTTATTTATATTGCTAATTATACAGTTAAACATATGTTTCTGTATTTCTGTAAATATTTTAATAAACATGCACCTGTAGTGGAATTTTTTGTTCAAGATGTGAAACTTTGTGAAAGTTTAGAAAAATATAATTTGGGTTTTTATGTGCATTATAATATATTATTTATAGAAAAAAACTATGAATGCACTATCATCACTGTAAATAATACTTCTTAATGATAACATTACTATTTGCACAGTTTTAATATCTTTTATTGTTCACAAAATATTTATATTTGTTTACCTTATGCATTTTAAGCTTATTTTTCAGAAAATGCTCTGGAATGCAAGATGTGTGTAGGCTGCTAGAAATGTGACATTCCACACCAGATGGGTGTTAATGAGTTAAGACCAGAAAATTCTTGATGTTGTGAGGTTTTCTCCCAAATTGTATACTGAGCATGCATCTCATATGATTAATCATATCTCCCAACAATACCTTCGAAACAAGTCAAGTTAGAAAAAAATGCAAAATACAAAATTGTTCATTAAACAACTGATTACGTACCAGTGTTATTATCAAAAGTCAGTGTAGTGACACTGAATTTATATTTCAAATTTATTAAAAAAACTGACATTTTACTTATTTTTGTAACTAAGCACTATAGACCTTATATATCAGTGAGTGGACTGAGGGTCTGATCAAGGGCTTTTCATTAACATATGACAAGTGTGTGTAGTCCACTGCTGTTTTGTGATATTGCCAAATTGATGCAAATTATTTATATAATAGTTTCTCAGTATTTAAAAACAACAATATTAATCTAAAGAACCACGCATGTTAGAAAGAAACTATAAGTGGCAAAATGTTGTGACATAATGTGCATCTGACAGCAATATTTGTTTACTTGTATGCCACATAGATTTCACAATTCTCTGTTTTTTCCCTTAGATTTGGTAGTTCTCTCCTCTCCTGCACTTTTACTAGCTTGTTAGTTTTAGCACTTTACCAGACTTATTGTAGCAATTATTGTAGTGCACAAGTGCTACCAGCACTAAACATTCTACAAGGAAACAGCTCCAGTACTTATTAATGCCTATCCCTCCAGGCATGTCTAAAGATCAGTTCCCTGTGCTCTCTCCTATTAAGCTGGTGAACTAGGGCATCCTGAGGCAATGTAGCAGCTGCCTCATGTACACTGACAACCCTCTCCTCTTAACCCCCAGCACTCAGACTTGTGAGAGATGCACTTATATATCCAAATTGGAAGCCACGCACTCTCCAGCCAAGACCGGAATAGCTGGTCAGGAGGAGAAGGTCAACACTTGCACCACACCACATGGAACACATAGCCCTCCAGAACACACAACAGCATTGTCATCACATAAAAACACAAACCACACACCCACCTTCGCGGAGGCTCTCAATGAAAATCTAACCAAACAGCAGTGACCTCCAAGGCAGAAACTCACTCGACCACTACAACACAACACTAATCACAAGACACATAACTCTCCTAAACAGTGTGCCACTCAACCAAAGCCCCTGAGGCAAAACAGCATGTCCAGCACACTAGTCATAGGTGACTCGATAGTGAGGCACACTGATGTCCCACTCACTAGGTTGAATAAGAAAGTAACAGTCAGCTGCCTGTCAGGTGCCAGGATCTGCCACATAATGCACATACTCAGGTCCCTCAACAACAGGTACAAATATGACTCAGTCATTGTACATGTGGGTGTGAATGACCCGAGACGTACCTCCCTGGACTACATGAAAAGAGACATGGAGGAGCTCTCGGATTATGTAGCCCTAGAGGGTTTGACCCTAGCCCTGATCAGCATCCTACCATCACCTAGAATGATACCGCAGTACAAGCAGAAAATGATTGGTTTCAACAACTGGCTAAGTTTCTGGTGTCATTCTAAGGGGATCCAGTATCTGTCTGCCAGGGATGACATGATTGACAGACCTCGATGCTTTGCCAGAGATGGCCTGCATCTGTCACCCCTGGGCTTCCGGATACTGGCCAAGGCTCTTGCCACCCCTATAGTACCTTTTTTAGGTGGTGTTCCAAAGATCAAATTACCACCATAACAGCTACAAACAAATGCAATTTGTGGGTCACGCTGCTCAATGCTAGAAGCCTACATCTCAAAATGCACTCGCTCGAAGTACTCCTTAAAATGGAGAACATTGACATTTGTGCTGTAACAGAGACCTGGTTCAAGGCAACAGAAAGCACCCCTGCACTACCAGGCTACAACTCATTCCACACCTTTTGGCCCCAGAACTTGGACCAAAGCTCCAAAGGCGGTGGTGTTTCCATATTCATAAAGGATGCCCACACCTTCAGACTGGTAGCCCAACATAATGCATCTGAGATACTTCAGGTTCAGTTAACATTGGGTAAGACAGCGATTCAGGTCGTAGCCTGCTATAGGTCCCCAACCATGTCCCAAGATTCACACTCCACATTCCTAAGCACCCTGGAGAATATTAGAGTCCAACCTAACACTCTCATACTGGGTGACTTCAACTACCCCTACATTAATTGGGAAAACTACTCGTGTATCAATACACTTGCCCAATGCTATCTGGAATTCATTAATTCCAATTCCCTGGACCAGCTCATTGTTACCCCCACTAAAGGTAGCAACATCCTTGACCTGGTCATTACTAGCATGGGTGACCGTTGCTCTACACCAATAGTCAACTCCTCCCTGGTTAGATCCGATCACAAGCTAATCACCTTGGAAATCCACATCCATCCAACCCCCCCCCTCCCCACAACAAAGGCAACCACCATGAAAAACTTCTCCAAAGCTAACTTTGGGCTCCTAAAAACAGGGGTGGCTAACTTCACGGCTCCCATGGAAATGGAGAATAGTTTCATGACTGCCAAACCATACACCAATGCACTGTACGAACACGTACACAAATGCATGGATCTCGCCATACCCACTAGAACTAAGACACTCTCCTCAAAAAAAAAGAAAGCCAATCTGGTGGTCCCCTGCCATAAACAAACTCTACAACAGAAGGAGGAAACTGATGCGGAATAAGGTGAAGTCCCAAGACTGGAAAAACTCAAATGTTGAGATCCCTCATCAAATCGTCTAAAGCTAGCTATGAAAACAGAATTGCAGAAGATAGTAAAGACAACCACAAGGGCATCTATAGTTATGAAAAGAATCTCCATGGCAATACCCAGATTTGCCCTGAGCTACTGCACAATGGTACCTCCTATACCGAGCCAACAGATATTGCAAATATACTGGCAGACAGATTTAGTGCTAACTTCACCCCCCCCCAAAGTACCAATCACAATACCAGTAGATTGCCAGGCACCCAGTATTACTGCTGCACAGGTTAAAACGACACTGTCCAAGGCCAAGAATACAGCTTCTATGGGACCTGACAGTATCCCTGGCTGTGTTTTACATGAACTACAGAGTGAACTGGAACCTCACCTGTGTGCCCTGTTCAAACACAGCCTCACTACAGGCTTTGTCCCTACTGAATGGTGCACTGCTGCAGCCATCCCTCTCCATAAAGGAGGAGCGACTACAGACCCCAGGAATTATCGCCCCATTAGCCTGATGAGTCTGATATGCAAAGCTATGGAATGCATCACCATGGACCTAATAAACAAGGATATAGGGAATCTCCAAACTCTGTATCCTACACAGTTTAGTTTTGTGAAGGGTAGATCATGCCTGCTCAACTTGGTCATCTTCTTTGAGTCAGTCATCAGAGCTGTGGATGAAGGTAAGGTGGTTCATACAGCCTACCTTGATCTGGCCAAGGCCATTGATACCATTCCCCACTCAGGAATCCTAGAAAAACTTACTAAGCTAGGCATCAACCCCTATATCACTAGGTAGGTTGCAAACTGGCTCACAGGTAGAACCCACATTGTGAAAGTAGCTGACTCCAAATCAGACTGCTGACCAGTCACGAGTGGAGTCCCACAGGTTTGGTCTTGGGTCCTCTCCTGTTTGGTATCTACTTCTCTGAAGTCCAGGCCAACATGAAAGGACTCTGGCTGACAAAGTTCATAGATGATTGCAAGTTGGGAGCTATTGTTAACTCCCCAAGTGATGTTGACATCCTACAGAAAGGCCTCAATGAGACTAATGTCTGGTGTCAGAACCATGGCCTTAAGCTTAACGCCAAAAAATGTTTTCATCCGCTTTGGGAAAAACCCGGTTCCCTTGAATTACCACATTGATGGTAGTCCACTGAACACAGAAGGCATTATAAGAGATATGGGAACACAAGGTAACAGCAACCTCTCTTTTGACCACTGCGTTGCCACTGTGGTCAGAAGGTCTTTCTGTGTGGCACATCACATTACTAAAGGTTTTGCATCCAGGAAGAAAGAGGTCATTGTCTCCCTCTACTCTTCCCTCATTAGGCCAGTCATCGAGTACAATGCCCCATTTGACATGTACCTCACTAGACACCTGCAACAACTGGAGAGGCCGCAAAAGTACCTCACAAAGAGGATCCTAGGCCTTAAACACTTGTCCTATATGGACAGACTCAAAAAACTCCAACTATTCTCTGTCTCATATCGCCTAATTAGAGGTGATCTCTGCTTGACTTCCAAAGCCATGTCTGACCCAACTCTGTTAAAAATGCTACATCTAAAGAAATCCCAATCCCTATGCATCACACACTCCAGAGACCTCAACCTCATTACCACAATTAACAGAACATGCTGGAGGGACAGGTTCATAACCCAGAGACTGCCCATGCTATGGAATAGACTTCCCATACATGTCAAGCAGAGCACCTCACTGGCCCTCTTCAAGAGAAATCTTGATGAGTGGATGGGAAATAGAAAATTCACCCCGGGGATCACTCCAGTGGCTCTACTCGACAGAGGCACTAGGAACTAAGGTTGGGTGGCATGATGTCAGGGTAATCCTATGGGCTAGGCTTGTAAAGGCTCCAGGGCCATTAGCCTAGTACACACCTATGAACCTATAATAATAATTCTGATATGAAAATATACCAAATATTTATAACTGCTTTACCAAACAAACATTTGTATTTCCAGAAGCCTTCACAGCACCCATCTTGTTTTAATACTTATTTTAACTTAGCGCTCACAACGTGCTTATGCTAGCCCAAACATGACAATATTACACTCTTATTTTTGCATAATTAATGTCATATTTTCACAACGTTTTGCAAATACCCCTTAATAACTGTAACCCTGCATATCTCATTCTGATTTACCAGAAAAGCATGTCATCATTTAGATGGGCATCATACAGGACCTACCATTAATGGGATATTAGGCTTGTTATTAGAATATTTTGTTTTATTAATCAAACTATATCAAATGTAGTAATTTCAGTAATGTCTTCTAATCAAATGTCATTAAGTAAAACTTTACATGCCACAGTGATGTTTCCACTAAGAGTGCCTACCTTATCCTGTCAGCATGCAGATGGGATCTTGCTTTCTAACCTATGAGCTTATGTTTAGGTGGTGTTAGTGCTAATATCAGAATAATTTTAATATTAATACTGCATACCTCAATGAAATAGTTATATATTTTGCTGTGTATCTTCCACATTTTGCCATCTTTTTATAGTAACAATTTTGATCTGTATATATATATTACCTTCCCACCCTGAAGATGAGTTTGACATTCAATTGTAACAAATTCAAGGAATTATGAAAAAATTAAAGGACTTATGAAACTATTGCAATAAGTTTCTTAACATTTTGCAAATGTTATTAAAGATTTTTAGCTCATTTCTGTTTGGGTGACCTAGTTCTCATCGCCTGTATCAGCTATTTATAAAAAATAAGTAAAATGAAGTAAATTTCATATTTTTTAATGACTTCTGAAGAATTTTCATTTACTCCAAGGCTGAACATTTCAAGATGATCTAATGATAATGTTCATTTCCAAAAAGAAAGATCATAAATCTGTAATCATATCACCCTTTACAGACCATGTCTCATAACTGCCATGTAGCTTAGTAAGTAAACAGAGAACACAATTAAAATTCTTTTGGGTACAGGTATTATTTTATTGCATGCCACTTATTACATTAAGAACAACCTCTCCTAGAAAATTTCAAAATTCTACAAGTCCTTCTTGTGTCAGATATATACTATCTTATCAGTGGAGTTGTCTCCTTGCTCATATGGAGGGATGATGGACAATTGTGCCACTGACGTCAACCAACACAGATGCCATAAAACCATTTATTGTCCAACAAACCTTCCCTAGTCCTTTTCATGAACTCATACCTCTTCATGTAATTTTTTGCACAACATTTGACCATACCACTGTGAATTGGAGACCAAAATTGCAAGATGCCCTACCACAGTATCCATTATTTTGCATTTGAGAATGCATAATACCGATGTTGCCTTGTCATTTCCTCCAACATGCGGCATCACAGTGTGCAGTGATAGTCCAGATGTATTCTCCCTCTTTATCACTAGAAGCACTCCATCCCACTGTGTACCTCAGTGTATAACCCACATCACCTCTGTCCTACATTTCTGTAACCAATGGTTCCCTGCCATCTGGTAATGATCAATCTCTGCTGCCAAGCATATGTAATACTGCCCACAAGCATATGTAATACTGCCCATATATTATAACACTGACTGGCCTCCATTGTGACACAACAAAAATAAAATGAGCATTTAGGACACTAATACTAATTACTTGTCTCCTGCAACGCTTATACCTGTCATTACATGAACTTTAATTCTCTAGGTTACTTTAACATTTAGAATAATAAGAAATATAGTATTAGTGTGCAAATGTGTTTACATTCTCCTTGTTCACAGTCACATACATCTTACTTCCCCTACTATCAATGCTACCAGTGAGATAGTGATATATGGTCATTGGTCATCTGTCATACTAGCTATGTCCTCTGGACTGCACAGCAATAAGCTCACAAAGTGATATCACCCTGTCACCTACATTGGCATTGTAATGTGTACTGTTTTCAGCTGATAACATTCACCACATATGACTTGTTTCCACATTCACCACATATATCTTGTTTCCACATTCAGCACACATGACTTGTTTCCACATTCACCACACATGACTTGTTTCCACATTCACCACACCTGACTTGTTTCACACAACTGGTGCTTCACACCCACAGCAGAATGCAGAGCATAAACAGAGTTGCGTGCTGATTATTGATGAGGGTCCCATGCAGCATGCATGGCTGTGTTCAGCTAAGGGCCTTAACATTAGTGAATGTGGCTTCTGCCTTGCAATGCTACTCAGACCAGGGGGTTTCTGTCCAGGAGACTAAGTCGATGATCTCTGTCAACTCAAATGTTAAAGGAAATAACAAAATACAGTCTCTCTCCATTTCAGAAATACTTCCTGCCTGTGGTATTCCATGCAGACCACAAGGCCAGCATTTGCCTTCCAACGTGGAAGGGCGGGTGGAACGGTGATGCAGTTGTCATTTCACTGCTACTACTGGCAGTAGTGAGGACACATCTGTCTGTTAACCTTTTCTGACCTTTATGCATACAGTCAGTGCAGGTATTGGAGGGTGACCGGTCAGGTATGGCCAGATCCAATGGTTCCTGTGATGTACTGCTGCATGAATTCTTTAAAGATCTGCTAATGAAATATAATCTTCATCAGTATTACTGTCAGCTCATTTAAGAGCATAACGACGCTAGTGAGATATTGTCTTCTTCCTTAGTGTTAGCTGCTGCATTGCTATGTACTCCTCCCTTTTCTTCTGACTTCCTGCTATGCAATATCAGCAAGTGGAAGTTCATCCTTGGAGTCAGAATCAGTCTAATCTATTCTGGGGCAATCCACAGCAACAAGTATTCACCAATTACTCTGTCACTGTCATACACCAGTATATCTGCAATATCATCTATTCTCATGCTATTCATGGTCCAGTTTCTTTCTCTGCTTGTGATATTATTGAAAGATAGAATAACTACTGTTTGGTGCATCAGTGATTGTACTATTTGGCTTGGTGGCTGCGGTACAATAACATTTGTTCAACTACACATATCAGCTATGACAGGTGGCTGTAAACAGCTGTGCACAATGACATGAATGAAGCGGATCTGTTCAGTAAATATAATGAACTTGTCGAAACCCATATGGTCGACACCATATGATCAACAATTCAGTTTGCTGATTCACTTAAAAAGCTAAGCAACACCAGCAAACAAGTCAAAAGAATATTTTTCCAGGAGGGCAAGTCCCCCCTGCAACCCCATACTCTATATTAACTATATATGATTGCACTACAGTGGGCGAATAGGGCACATTCCCCAGTCCCCACCATACCACAATCTCAGTCAAACAGTCGACAGACTAAATTGTCAATGATATGGTCTCGACCATATGGGTTTGATAACTTCATTCATCAATTGAATGAAGTGGATCTAATGAAACAAGTAAAGCTATGTTCTACTAACAGCTGATCTGGTATTTCTAAATCTGGCATACTTTTCATAACCTTTTTAAAAGAGTAGCCAAGATCTGTACGTCTACTGTATCCACAGGCAGGTTATGTACCCATGAATTATAACAACTTGTATGACTGTATATATCTCACAGAAAGTGACAGAAATTATTTCTAACTTGTTATTCTATTGTGCACTACAACCCTTCACACATGTATATACAAACACAAGACATAGTAATACAATTTTTTAGTGATTTTAGCAGATATAAAACATTGTGTGACAGCAATAGACATCACTCTTCTCTGACAATAAAAATGAGGTGTCTGATTGTGGCAAAAAGCCAGATTTGTGTCTGTCTAAAATGAGTGAATGAGAGGAGGGTCACTTACCTTCACCCATAGAGAGCCCCCAACACTCATCAAGTATACGTCTAACCTTCTTTGTTCAAGAAATGTGGACACAGCCAAAAATAATGGGAAGGGAATCAAAGGTCGAAAATTAGGGGCAGATTTTAAATACTCTCCTATAAAATGAGTTGCTAGAATAACAGGTTTTGTATTAGCATGCATTTTCTGAAGGATATGAAATCTGAAACTCATATGTCTGTCATTATTTAGTGACTACAGTTCTCAATGCCTGAATACCAGATTTTATGAGGGGACAGACCAAAGATATGAGATACAAATCTAGACATTCTGTATAACTGGGGAGTATTGACGTTATGCAGCTAAGCAGTATAAAAATGTCACATTTATCAAGAGACTGATTCCATGCCCATGAAATACCAGTCCACTAGCTATACACATCTGTTTATATGTGTGGTAAAATAAATAAATAATCTAAAATGTGACTGTTGGTGTTCTTCACATAACGCACACATTGATCATTCTAAAGTATTGTCACAGCAAAGTATTACACCTAAACAGAAAGTGACAGTAGTTCAAAGGAGCAAATGACAAGAGTCCCCATCACCACCAAGAAATTACAGCCATTGAAGGTGTCAACCTCTAACCTTCAAAACAAACACATTAGCATATGTACATATATCTGTATAGACATATATGCAGAATGCTTTGCTTGAATGTGAGAGAAAGTAAAATAAATTGTCCAACGTGTAATTCTTATCTGCACTGCAACTCATCACATGTATCTACAAGCACCAACCATAACATTACAAGTTTTACAGTCATTTTGGCAAATGAAAAACATTGTGTGACAGCACATACCCATCAATTACAACCACTTATATGACTGTAAATACCTGAAGTATGTGATTGTGGTAAAAGCCAGATGTGGGTTTGTCTAAAATGAGCAAATAACAGGAGGGTCACTTACCTTCACCACAGAGAGCCCCCAACCCCACAAGGCAGTCATAGCTTCTGTAGCAGTCGACCCTGGCTCAGAGGACTCTAGCCTGCAAACCAACCCAAATACATGCATTCATACACATATATAGAGAGAGAAAGGGAGAGTTTATAATAAATAAGCCTGTGAGTTTGATCAAAACATAAAACATTGAACAAACTCACTGGCGATTACTATTATTCACAATCAAAATCAATAAAAAAAAATAGGTTGCATTTGCAATTACATAAAGAAAAAAAAGAAAAACAGAAAACTTTTATGTGGGAGGCTTTGCCCCCGACACTCACAGGAATAAGTATACTAGCTCCAGGGTCACACAACCAGAAAGAAAAAGGAAAAGTCCAGAAATTATGTAATGGTCTATATATAGACTTTCGACCTCTTCATAATTCCGCCAACTGTACCAGAGACAAAACATATCAGCATTTCAACATGCGATAAAATACATGTAGCAATAAGTCATGTACATATATATATATATATATATATATATATATATATATATATATATATATATATATATATATATATATATATATATATATATATATATATATATATGCAAAACTGATGCTTGACTTTGACAAAAATTAAAATACATTATGGCCAGCTTATTATTATGTAAAGAAAAAGCCAGACTTTAAAATGACCAAGCAAGAGGTTGGGTTGCTTTGGATCACTGCCAGCCCCCACCCACCTTATTCAGTGAACGCAGCTTACAAGAATAACAGGCTGGAAGGATCTGAAGTGTGAAACCCATGAATGTATCATTATTGAGGAAGTTGATTGAAATGCACAGCAGTTTTGTGCAATTAGTGATCATTTGCTAAACAATATGAAGTATGACATCCACCTGTTTGTCAGTATTTAGCCATTGTAATCCACATCAATTTCCCAGAAAAAAAATCCATTCGTAAAGAATATAGAATAGCAGGATTTGCATTAGTACACATTTTCTGAGGGATATAAAGAATGAAACTCAAATATCTATTATTTTACTCACTTCAGTCCTCAACTGCCATAAAAGTAGAACAGAACCAGACATAATAGAAGGCAAAAATCGTGACAGTCTCTAAATTTCTGTACAGCTGCAACTGTGCTACTCCATTGCCAGTAAAACAGAACAGGAACAGAAAATTTATTTGTTTGTGTGTTTGTTTATATGTCTTAGTTTACCAGGAAACTCCGACTGGGTAATACCCATTTTCAGCAGAGGCCCGGGGAGAAAAGCTCCATTTGCTTACATTGCATTGTACTAAATTCCAGTTAAACACAGAACAGTTACATTTCTATTTACATAAACAACATTCTCAGGATGCACAGTTAAGTCACGTCTATCAGTATTTCACATTCAGAATAACACAGTTACATTGAGAAGCAGTTTAAAAAGGGTATGGAATAAAAAATGCCAATGTCTGCATTTACTCATTGCAGTAAATCTCACCAACAATAAAGAAAAGCTCAGGGCCAAGAAGTGCCGGGGGGGTATTTACTACAGATAATCTCAACAACAATTGAAAGCTATACTAAAACTGAGGGACAGAAAGCAAGGAGTAAAATGTATTTACTGCAATAAATTTTGCCAACAGTTTTGACAAGTATGGATAAGCTCAAGGACTGGGGGGGGGGGGAGTATGGTTTGAAGTTCGACTGCAACTGCCACTGAAAACACACACACACTCACACACATGTACACACACGCACACACACATAGATGTACATAGACATATACACATACCCACATATACACATATGTGTGTGTGTGTGTGTGTGTGTGTGTGTGTGTGTGTGTGTGTGTGTGTGTGTATATATATATATATATATATATATATATATATATATATATATCTTAGAAACAAATGCAACAGCAGCAAATGAATGAACACTATAAAATTCCCCACAAAGCTGGCAGGAAAATGCTCAATATATGGCTGAATCCAAAAAACATAAACAGCCAGCAATGTAGACGTATTAAACAAGCTTTTATTGCAGAACAAAAAAGAAAAATGTTAGCACTTTCATGGTAGTACAATACCACTTCTTCAGGCAAACATGAATAGTAGCAAAGCAGCTTATATACATGTGACGTCATCTCAGCAACACATTTCTTAATAGAATACAGCAATAAATAAAATATGTGCATTTACATAATTGCAAAACGAGCATTAAAGGCATATGACATGAGCGATCTATACCTAAACTAAGTACCAATAAAAACATCATGGATAAGACATTAATAAAAATAAAAAAGAAAATAAAACAAATAAATAAAAAAACCCTATAGCCATTTGCTCCTTAACCCAGGCTTTAATGGGACATGATCATTCAACCCCATAGTCAAGTGCGCCCCCAGCCTCAAAATCCACTGTAACTCCACTACCTCAGTACGGGTCACTATATCACCTCCACATACACGGGAATTAATAACATACAGTACCTGAAAAACAAAAGTGTGGTCAGAGCCAGTAGACAAAACGTGTTGACAATGTGCTAAATAAATAACATTTCTGGTAGAGCAATCAGCAGACGCCCTTAACTTCCACAAATGACCTGTAACTGGGTGTCTAAAAAACCTGGACTGGTCTATAAATTGACAATAGTTGCATTTATTACATTTAGATGTACCCATTAGATGTTGAGGTACCAGAGTGTCATGTCGAGGAAAGCATAATTGTTGCCTTAGATTACGTTGGTTTTTATAGACAAATCTAGGACCATCTGCTAGTAGGTCTGAACACCTACTGTCAGTCTGTAAAATGTGCCAATTCCTGGTGACTGTATCTTTCACCATATTAATGCCCTGAGAATATTTCAAAATGATGAGGGGACAACAGTATCTGCGGGGTGGTCTGATAGATGATGTATATTGGTCAGAGAAATATGGACATGCTCTACCTTCACACTTAATGGTTACTTTGGCACAAGCTTGATCATCTTCAGCTGGGGTATAACCCCTAGTTGTAAACTCATTCTTTAAATCTACCAGACTTCTTTCAAAATCTGGTATAGTACAGGACAATCTTGAAACTCTGAAAGCCTGCCCTTTGATAATGTTCCCAAATATATGCTGAGGATGCATACTCTGCCTATGAAGGTATGACAGTTTATAGCAATCTTTCCTGTGCATCTTAGTCAACAATTTGCCATCTTCCAACCGGATATACACATCCAAAAAATCAACACTAACTTGGGAGCAAATCAAAGTAAATCTCAAGAAGTCACTACTGTTGTTTAAAGATAGAAAAAACCCATCAAGATCTTGCATACTGCCTTTCCAACCAATAAACATGTCGTCAACAAAACTTGTGTATATCACTATATGGTCTCTGTGTTGTCCCATTATATAATGATGTTCCCATTCTGACATAACCAGATTGGCATAGGAATTGGCACAACTGGTTCCCATTGCTGACATTGAGAAAAATATCCGAAGCATCCAGCCCCAGGCATTGTGACAACTCACACTGCTCATCACCAATCTGTTTGACTAATTCAGCCTCAACAGGTGAAAAGTACTCAATCAAAACTTTCAAACAGGCACGTCCTGTATCCAAATTAACCTTCTGCCAACTGGCCAGAAGATCAGGATACGTGTTCCCATAAGTCGGCATGTTCAGGACACGCAGGCCTCTGGGGATGACATGATGCTCCAAACAAGCCTCAAGGTGGAACCATTGGCATTGTAATCTTTTAAATTTATAAAGGTTGTTCTCAAGATTCTTTCTCACCTCACGAGCCTTATTGTCCATTGAAACAACAGCATTTTGTTCAGTTTCCAATCGCAAATTCCCCCACACATAGAGGATTCTGTTGAATATGTAAAAAATTATGTAGTCTGTTCATTGTAGGCAGGTTCCCCAAACCTGTAGCATCTTCCACCATGGCTGCAAAATGTGTAAACAATAGAAACAAACCCAACATCAGCAAATTAATAAACACTATAAAATTCCCCACAAAGCAGGCAGGGAAATGCTCGATATATGGCTGAATCCAAAAAACATAAACAGTCAGCAATGTAGACGTATCAAACAAGCTTGATCATGTCCCATTAAAGCCTGTGTTAAGGAGCAAACAGCTATAAGGTTTTTTTATTTATTTGTTTTATTTTCTTTTTTATTTTTATTAATACCGTGAAAGTGCTAACATTTTTCTTTTTTGTTCTGCAATAAAAGCTTGTTTGATACGTCTACATTGCTGGCTGTTTATGTTTTTTGGATTCAGCCATATAGCAAGCATTTTCCTGCCTGCTTTGTGGGGAATTTTATAGTATATATATATATATATATATATATATATATATATATATATATATATATATATATGGTTCCCATTCAGAAGCTTGAAACATCATAAGCCTGAAAATCAAAATCCTGAAACCAAAAGCCTGAAAATTCAGAATCCTGAAAACTCAAAATCCTGAAAGCCCAAAATCCTGAAAGACCAAAATCCTGAAACGCAAAATCCTGAAAACACAAATAATGCTAATATGTCACTATAAAGACACTAATATCTACCAACTGACCCTGACCCTAACCCTAACCCTAAGATCCGTCACTATCGCACACTCACCTGACCCGCCTAACCTAATTCACTTAAACCGCCCTAACCCCAATATTTGTCACTATTGCATACATGCCTAACCTGCGCCCTAACCCTAACTCACTTAAACCGCCCTAACCCTAAAATAAAACCAACCGCACACTTACCTGACCCCAACGCATGACCTAACACCACAGGGCTAACAATAGCAAAGCCACAATGACATCAGTATGTCTATTTTGTGTTTTCAGGATTTTGAGTTTCAGGATTTTGGTCTTTCAGGATTTTGGGCTTTCAGGATTTTGAGTTTTCAGGATTCTGAATTTTCAGGCTTTTGGTTTCAGGATTTTGATTTTCAGGCTTATGATGTTTCAGGCTTCTGAATGGGAACCATATATATATATATATATATATATATATAAATAAACACACACACACACACACACACACACACACACACACACACACACACACACACACACACACACACACACACTGTACTTTTCCAACTGCTGCTGTCACTATGCTTGCAAGGTAAATTCATTCTTGGATGACTACAGATCATTTCCTTTTAAAGTTTCTTGGGAACATTTCCTCAAAAATGTAGAAGAAATGCAGCAGATAACAGAGTGGATCTTTTTGGTGGCACAAGAATCGCACCTCTTCTCTCCTATTCCAGACTTATTAGTACAGGGAATTTGAAAACAGGGGTGTGATTGGAAGAAAAAGGGAGGTACAGTTAACTGGAGTTAGTAAAACGATTGCAACTGCAGGAAGGAGTGGAATACTGTCAACGGGTATTAGTAGCCAGTTACAGCAACTAAGTCATTTATATAGCAGAACACAGAAGAGAAAGAAAACATGTAATGTAAACACACTCCATTTTTTTATTTGTACATATTTTGTGCCCTGCTGCTGCCAGCCATCACCATCCTGTCATTTGTGGCCCATTTATTCATCATAGAGTAAGAGGTATTTCCATCCTATCATTCAGTATAAGATGAAAGATGATTGAGAAACGGCCATATTGGTAACTGTTAGGGTATTGTATGGATGTGATCTATACCCATCCCGAGATGGTAAAATGGGTTCCATAGTCACCGAAGGACTGCTTATGCCACAAATAAGAAGGCTTGTCTGCTCTTTCACATGCCTCTGCAAAGGCTACCGCATGGCTTTTTTTTTTTTTTTAACAAGAAACATCTTTATTAAATTATCATGTAAAACATAGGCAATCTTACATTTAAATAAATGAAAATAAACCATACTGCCACAATCTCAGCTGCAAACATTATACATTCCAAACCATGCCAACACAACTTTAGCTGCAAACATTATACATCACTTATAACACATAAGTCATTGTTAGTCAGCCATTACATACTACATAAAAACCCTGCCTTCTTTTAAACCTTGTTCCTCCTCTGCATATAATGATCCTACATTTCCTATTTTTCACTAAGTAATTTGCTCCTACCCTTTTCTAAAGATCCCATTTCCCGTTGTTTTATTTCTGTTTTACTAGCTTCACTACTTCTAGTAAAGTTAGTTTAGACTTTGATTTCCATGTTCTAGTAATTACTTTTTTGGCAGCCATCATAATTAGACTCAGCAAGGCCTTACTATGTCTAGGTAATTCCAATTCTGAATTGTAGCTCAAAAAATTATTTCCCTAGTTACTCCAGTTTGCTCATCTAGCATCTCCAACAGAGCATTCTGCAGGGAATCTTTAAAGGCGGCCAACCCATCAAGGATTGATATCAGAATATAGGCAAAGAGAAAGAAATAGGGAGGTCCTAAATGAATGACCAGCACTGGTAAAGTTTTTAGTAGAATCTAGAACAGACGTTGCCATTAAGAAAGGGATAATTAGTAGAACATATAAAATATTGCATGATAACTATAAGAATCAATCAGGAGAGGTTAGGAAGGATTGGAAAGAGAGATTAGATAAGCAATTCACAAAGAAACAATGGGGGACATATGTATGTCTCCCAAATATGCAATAAAATCAGGAAACTTTAGGATATTTGCCTGGAAGTGTTTACATAGGTATTTTTATACGCCAAGCAAGAATTTTTCCTCAGGTAGAAGGTTACCACATGGATTGGGTGTACCTGCCCTTATTTTTTAATTCATTCATTTATATGTATACACATGAATATATAAACTTTGTTATTTTACACATATCTTCCCCTTGGGGCCTATATTCAGGGGAACAGGCCAGCACAGGGACAGAGGAGCCACCCCCCCCCCTTCTCAGGTGAGCGTGCAGACATACGTCACGCATCCCTCACCGACCCTTCCTTTCCCTGGCTCTTCCGGTTTCCAAAGCTGCTAAACATACTGCATTCGTGATAATTAGAAGGAATGCCGAAGATAAAAGGGAAGGACAGCGATGACAAAGAAGAGGAAAAGAATGACAACTGGATGAAAGACGTTCGCAGATTAAACTTCGTAGGAAAAACATCACTGAGAGAGTATTAGAACCGTGCAATGCATTTCCTGAGACAGTAGTAAACTGTGAGCAAAGAGTGCATACAGGCTAGACATGGTACACCATGGGTCTTCTTCAGCTGATATTTTTGGATGACTTAATATGGCAATGTGTTAAACAGATCCTGCCAGTTTTCATGTTCATTGAAAGCTTTATCAAGAGAACTATGAACACAGACAACAAGAACCCATGTATAAATGTCTCTGCATCATGTAATTCAGTGCATTAAACTGATAAATTTCAAGACTGACCTCAGAGTATAATATTTATTCAAACTTGGGAACATAGTTACAGTTATTGCCACTATTCATTTATATTTACATAGCTCTGTGAAGTTTATAATGTCACTACCTCCAAAATATCCTGTACTGCAGCAGATAGTGTTGTCACCTCACAGCAAGAGGTTCCCTGGTTCGATTCTCAGCTGGGGTGCCTTCTGTTTAGAGTCTTAATGTTGTCCCTGTGTTTGCATGGGTTTCTTCCAGGTGGTCCACTTTCCTCCCACATTCCAAAGACATGCAGTGGGTGGATTGAATACTCTAAATTGGCCATAGGTGTGCGTATGAGTGCCAGTGTATGGTGTGGAAGAACAACCTCGGCAGGGAAAGCAACCTGGTGGTGTAAACATTGGCTCTAGATGACTGTCACTGTGTAAAAATGGGAAAAATTGTTTGTAGATTGATGGATGAATGGTGTAGAATTTAAACCTGTGAGCTTCACCCTTGTCTGCAATATGTTTAGCTAAGGCATTTTTGTCCAGATGAGCTGGAACCTCATTGCCAGTGAGTGCCTCTAGATCCTTTTCCATCCTAATACCTAGAATTTTAATATAGTTTCAGATGTCTTACATTTACTGGAACATTCCTATCATGATAATCAGAGTCATTACACTCTCAGGTGTATTAGCTTTTTTCTTTAAGCTGCAAACTCCCTCTACTCTGAAATAAGATTTAACAGATTAAAATTTCTGATTTGTTGACTTCATAAAAATTTGCTTACTGTTTGCAAAAACAAAACCTGCAGGGACACAATGCTTCTTCAAATGTAACACACGTTTAAAATGCATCTTGATGATTACTGTATTGACTTGTAACTATTGTAATGTTTTACAGCAGTTGCATTATCTGCATTTCCCTGGGCTGAACCTCATATTGGCTCATATGGATCAATCGTCTTCACTGGTTAATGAAGAATAAAGAAAATAAGTCACAATTGCTCTTTTCTGATGTAGTTTGTGTCACATTATGCATCATATAGCACTGCCTCAGATTCAGAAGTGTTTGGAAGCAACATTTAGTGGATTAGAATGATTGTTTATTTACAGGTCTCTTTCCATGGGTTCCCTTCTTTTTCTCAAGAGGTTGTTTTGTTAAAGTGGCAATCACTGGGTGTTTATATTAAGCTTCATTTCATCAGTAGTTTTCGGTTACGGTAACGTTTAAACTAAAAAGGTGCGTGTGTGTGTGTGTGTGTGTGTGTGTGTGTGTGTGTGTGTGTGTGTGTGTGTGTGTGTGTGTGTGTGTGTGTGTGTGTGTGTGCATGTGCGTGTATTACAGATAAATGGTGGTAAGTGTATGTTTGTCTATGTATTAAATAGGTGGAGTGAAAGTTGTATGTCTGTGATGGTATTAGTATGTGTGTATCTGTGACAGATTGTGTTGAATTGTGTGTGATTGTTTATGTCTGAGTTTGGCAGCAAGTGAATGTGAATTGATTCTTTTACCGCAAGATCAGTGAATGTTTGCATTAAGAAAGTTTCTTCTTTACCCCATAGTTGTACAGTATCAGATTTAGTATATTAATTTCATAGGATTATGGAATCATAGGATCATAGAAAGTTACTAGGTTATTGGCCCTGAGGCCTTTACAAACCTAGCCAAGAATTTGGCCCATGTTCCAACAAGTCAGCAGCTGATGCCACTGTCCAGCAGGGACACAGGTGGAATCCCAGGGGTGTATTTTCTGTTCCCCATACAGTTATCCAAGTTGCACTTAAAAAGGGTTAATGAGCTACTCTGCTTGACGTGGAGAGGGAGTCTATTCCACAGAAGGGGGAGTCTTTGGGACACAAATCTATTCCGGCAACTATTGATGTCACAGACTAGGTTGAGGTCGCTAATGTGGGTTGTTTGAGTGCAGCTTAACTTGTGGATACGCAGCAATCCTATCAAGGTGGGTTCTGAGATAGCTTTATATGCCAGACAGAGGTCACCTCTGAGGAGTCTGTAGGAGACTGAGTAGAGGGACAGGGTCTGTAGCCTATCTGTGTAAGGTAGATGTTTGAGGCCCTGGATTCTCAGGGTGAGGTACCTCAGTGGTCTCTCCAGCTGCTGCATCTGTTTTGTGAGGTACATGATGAAAGGGGCATTGTACTCAGTAATGGGTCTTATAAGAGAAGAATACATGGATGTTATGACCACCTTGTCCCTGGATGAGATACCCTTACTAATGAGGTGGGCCATGTAGAAAGCTTTCCATACAATGGAGGCAATATGGTTGTCAAAAGTAAGCTTGCTATCAACCTGGGTGCACAAGTCCCTCACAACTGATTCCATGCTTAGGACCTTATTGTGGACTGAGGTGCCATTTTTCAAACTCCCCAGTGCTCCTGACCCAGAAAGCTGCATTTTTAAAGTGGTGCTAACCCCCTCCATACTACCAATATCTCTGAATGGCCTGCAATGATAGACGAGCATGACCCTGCCGAAGTTCTAAAAGGAAAGCTAAAGTGGTCCTGCCCCTCTACAACTTAAATCTAACAAGGTGCTAACCCTCTCCATACTGCCAATATCTCTGAAAGGCCTGCAACGGTAGACGAACATCACCCTGCCAAAGTTCTAAAAGGAAAGCTAAAGTGGTCCTGCCCCACTACAACTTTAAATCTAACAAGTTTATCATTGAAATTCTCTAACACTGTAATTATCTGAAAGCCCTGGGTCTACTGCACTGTGTGGTGGCCCTAGCATTACATAGAGTAAACCCATGCACCTAAAAATTGGCTAGAAGCTGTCGTATAGAAGGCTTACCTTAAATATTATATATTGCCTACCTATAGCTACTATAAATAACAGTGTTACACTAATGGAACATACTAAAAGAGCATACTGGTAGAGTTAGAGATACAAATATATTATTTACAGCCATCTTTGTTCTCACATTCCTTTACAGGCTGTAAAAATCTTGTGTCTGTATTAGCCCCACTCCCTAGCGACTGCCTAGCCCCCTCCCCCTTCTCCCATGCAAGTGAGGTTACTTATCCCTGTACTAAAGGCACCATTTTTCAAATGTCCCAGTGCTCCTGACCCAGAAAGCAGCATTTTTTAAAGTGGTATGTAACTTTTGTAACTTGCTTTACTCTTAAAACTTTAAAAACTTGAGCTGCCTATATATGTTAAATTTTGAACAACACTATTCTTTGCAGTGTACATGAATCTCCTTGTAACATTTATTCTGATTGTTTGGCGACTAGAGTAATCTTGTCAGAAATACTACATGTGCTATGCTTATCTGTTTATCCTTTACTGGGCTACTCGCAGATTTATATGTAGAACTTGAAATGTTATCTGATGATATGGTTAATATGTCTAACTTGTATTAACTTGTATTAACACCAGAGGGAAAACTTGCAGTAAGTGTCTGTCGTTAGCTCTAAATCACTAAGTGTATGCTGTTGGGTTAATCGCTAACTTATTCTGAGACATTTAAAAAGACATGTGATGTACTGGCCCTAGTTATACACTGTTCTAACTGAAAAACCCAGTTATAAGTGGTAACTTGTTATTGCTATCTCCAGATCTCGGAAATATATATTGAATACGCTAGCAGAATTGAAAGAAATACATACTAATGGAACATACTGGCACATGCTAAAAGAGCATACTGGTAAAGTTAGAGATACAAAGATATAATTTACAACTATCTTTGTACTCACATTCCTTTACAGGCAGTAAAAAGCTTGTGTCTGTATTAGCCCCATTCTGCTCACCCTCGCTGCGCTCGGGCTAGCTACACACCTAACCCTGCCCCCTATTCCTACCCACCCACCCACAGTACTGCTAAATTTATTGCACCAAAAACACACCCCCACTTTTTACAACCAATCACCAAAAACAAATCTTTATAGGGGCTTTCTCTTATTTACCATACCTTACTTATCTTACTATAACTTAGGCATTTATCAAGATCTTCATAGTGCCACTGCTAGTTGCGTCAGCTCCTCTTAAATTAATACTGTTATATTCCCTCTTACCTCTTATGCTTATCCCATATCTTCTCACCACCTATGAACATCTTAACTACCTAGGATTCCACCACCCAAGAGGCCAAATCTCTACTCCAATAGTGCCAAATATGCAAGATCACTTAGACAAATCCTTCTTACCTAATGGCTTATATACTAAATACCACCAACCCATTACATCTACATACATCAAACCCAAAACCAAAAGATACCAAAGTCTAATTATCAAATTCCTAAAGCTCATAATTAGATTACAATATAACCTCATAATTGATGGAGACATCCACCCAAACCCTGGCCCAACCGCTACTGTTGACCCTAGCTATAACACTACTATTCCTACTAACTTATAGACTTTAAACAGACCTCAAACTTACCCTTAGTCAGTCACCTGAACGTTAGAAGCATAAATAATAAAGTCTACACATTCATGCTCTCTTAGATGTTCATTCTCCAGACATATTATCTCTTACCGAAACCTGGCTAGAATTCAAAGAATTCATGTGGCAACTTTGAGTGGATGCCACTAACCCGCCCGGACTGAATGATGTAATTTCTCTCTCCAGCTATTTAAAATTAAAAGCTGAACTTTATTTTTAGGGGGAGGGTACACATGTATATTCCTGTGGCAACACAATAACATTTGCTTATTTTAAGTGCATGATTTATTTTTGTGGAAATGTATTTTGGATTGCACTTTATTTTAATTTTGAGATGGGGGCTGATGGACTATATGCAATATGTAAATAAAGAAGTATGGTTTTAATGCATTTTATAAGGTGAAATTTAGCTATGTATAATAACAACTAAAACAACGGTGATTTTTAGGTGCATTTTGCTTTAATGACATGTGACGTAGCCTGGCTATCAAAGGAGTTGATGTATGAATAATTCCTGTTTTAATCTGAAGAAGTCAAGTGTAACAACAGACGAAAGTACTAATTAAACTTTGTATCCAGTTTCACTGGCCAATGTCTGTTTTCTTTACATTACAATAAGGAAGAATAAAAACTTTAACCTCACTAATTTCCAAAACAAACTCAAATTATGTGACTGGTCAGTCTTAAAACACCTGCCACTGGAGGAAACAGTAAAATACTTTAACAGCAAATTCATAGCCATTCTTGACTGCCACACACCATCACGCTCTAGTAGAACTAAAACAAAAGCTGCCCCATGGATTTCAAAAGAAACCAGACAAAAAATCTTACTTAGAAACATAGATCAACTTAAATATAGAGAACTAAGGAATGACACAAAAAGATCCATTATGTTAGACAAAAAAAAACTTTTACTACCATCTACAACAGACACACCAAAATCAGCCTCAAAAGTTCTGGGCAGGTATTAATAAACTTCACCCAGGACAATCCACCACTCCTTCCCCCCTCAGATACCAACCAAAAACATTCAGAAGAAATTGCCAATATCTTTAATAGCTTCTTTACTGAAACCATCCAATCCATAGCCAGCCAGCTGTCTCCTGGTGGCCCGAATCCAATTGTTACTATACCCAGCTCCCAACCCTCCTTTCACCTTCAACCAGTCTCAGGTTTATATTAGAACATCAAAGTATTACTACATCGAAAGTTCTAATATCGAACCATTTCACTCGAAACACCACAACATCGAACACTCAGAACAGCAAATTTTTTCCCAGGGAAAAAATTGCTGTTCCAACAAACATACACACAACACAAGCACACCAAAATATATAATCCACACACATACACTTCACAAAACCCTACACTAAACCATACATACACTACTAGCTATCCACTTACCTTAACCCAACCCTAACCCTAAGGTCCGTAACTACCACACTCTCACCTTACCTGCTCCCTAACCCTAAAGTCCCTATCGCACACTCACCTTACCCGCTCCCTAACCCTAAGGTCCCCATTGCACACTCACCTTAATTCGCACACTTACCTTAACCCGGTCAATAACCTTCGCTCCATAGTCAAGGAAATAGTGAAGCTGCAGAAACAGCGCACTGAATACTTTCCCTAGGAAAGTATTCGATATTCTGCAGTTTCGCTATATTCAGCGTTCGATGCAAAGGGTTCAATATTAGTACATTCGAAGTAGTAATACTTCAATGTACTAATATAAACCCACCAGTCTCCACATCACTAATTCGTTCCCTAATCAAGAAATTAAAACAAACCGCCCTCTCAGCTGATTTCCTACCTGCAGAGTATTTACAAAAAGCTGCAGATGCCATACCCCATCATCATCCTGATTAATAGAACTGTATCAGAAGCTTCCCTCCCCTCTGTCTGGAAGATATCCCATATTATCCCACTCCATAAAGGTGGCAACTCTATTGAGTTATCAAATTACAGACCCATAGCTATTCTATCACTAAAATTATGGAGAAATGTGTTCATAAACAATTGTTGAGCTATCTTATCCAAAACAATCTACTCACCAACTCTCAGCATGGCTTTAGACCATTTTACAGCACCACCTCAGCCCTCCTCTCCTTCTCTAACGTCATAAACCAAAACGTAACAATAACATACTTTCCTCAGCCCTCTTCATTGATCTCTGTAAAGTCTATGACATGGTAAACCACCAACTACTCATAAACACACTGGCAACCCTTTCCCTAGACAACCATGCTATCCAATAGTTCCAGTCTTACCTGAGTGGTAGGCAATAGGCTGTCCTATGGCAGGACAAATTGTCCACCCTTCTACCTATCACCCTTGGAGTCCCCAGGGCTCCATATTAGGATCACTTCTTTTTTCTATCTTTATTAATGACCTGTGTGCAGTCATCCCAAATGCAACATGCATCCAGTATGCAGACGATTCCACTTTAATTGCTCAGCCACCTCCCCCTCTGATCTGTAGACTTTAACCCAAAGTGCCTTTAATATAGTTGAAAACTGGCTCCTTAATTGTCGACTCATATTAAATCTTAACAAAACAAAGCTGCTGCTGTTCACCCCACCACAGGTCCCCCTTACCAACCTTTACTATAAAGTCTAACAATGGCACCATTATTTCACCTGATCCTTCTACTAAACTTTTAGGTGTAATAGTAGACAATAACCTTAAGCTTGATATGCACATTAATCAAACTATTAAAACAGTCAACAAAAAACTTGGCTCACTATACAGGATTAAACCCTTCCTAAACCCACTAGCCAGGACTGTTATTGCCCGGACACACCTACTCTCCACCCTCCTCTATGCCTCCCCTTTATTCACAAACTTGAGTAAAGCTGACCTCAACAAACTATCAAGCTGCTATAATAACATTGCTAGATTTGCCACTGGAGCAACATACAGAACACACCACTGTTATAACTTAAATCATCTAGGGTGGCTTGAATTACCTAGCCTACTTCAATACAACCAAGTAATAATTGCACCTAAGATTCTTTACCAACCTGAAAACACACCAATACTTAAAACCTTATCACCCCCTACAGTAACCTCAAGACCCTACACTCATCCAACAGGCTACTGGTTCAAAACAGTCAAAACCAAGAACTCAGCTGGTGACTCTTTGTTCACCAACTCCGTTGGCAAACCTTGGAACTCTCTTCCTGCTGATCTTACTTTGATTCCCCTCTATAACCCAATTCAAAAATAGCCTTAAACAATACTTTAAAACACATTGGTTATGTCCTTGCCCTAACCCTGACTAACTCATATCCAATAACCATATGTTATAAGAAGACTTTTACTTCACGTAGACTGCATGTTACTGTTAGTCTATGAACTGGTTAGGCTATAACTTGGGAGAGTATATGTCTTTTTATCCTTTCATTGTACTGTATTACTGAGATGAATTTATAAACTGTGCTTATCATGTATAAATGAAATAATTTTCTGTATGTAGGTCTGAAGCTTTTCTCCCCAGGCCTCCGCTGAAAATGGACATATATCCAGTCAGACTATCCTGGTCAACAAATGTAAAATAAATAAAATAAAAAAAATTATTATTAATGTGATAATGTGTGGGGATGTCACTCTCCCCAAAGGGGATGATGATGCATTTTTTGGCATTTAGCTTGAGGCCATGTTTCTGGCACCAGTCATTTGTTCGGGTGAGACCCTCTTGGAGGATGTCCACATCACTAGGGGAATTGATGAGAGCACCCAGCTTGCAGTCATCTGCAGACTTGGTCAGCCATTGCCCACTGGTTTTGGCTTATACCTCAGAAAAGTATATCCCAAACAACAGGGGCCCCAAGACTGATGCCTGAGATACACCGCTCATTATGGGTCTACTGTTTGAGGCGACTTCCCCTATTTTGACTAGGTGGGTTCTATCAGTATGCCAGTTTGCTATCCATCTGGTAACATATGGATTAATGCCTAGTTGAAAGAGTTTATCTATTATACCTGAGTAGGGAATAGTATCGAAGGCTTTGGTCAGGTCAAGGTAGGCGGTGTGCACTTTCTTCCCCTCATTCATGGCTTTGGTGACTGTCTCAAAGAAGTTGACCAAATTTAACAGGCATGACCTCCACTTAATGAAATCAAACTGTGTGGGATTGAGTGTTTGGAGGTTGCCACTGTCCTTGTTAATGAGGTCCATGGTAATCTGCTAAATGGCCTTGCATATCAGGCTAGTTAGGCTGATGGGTCTATAATTTCCTGGATCGGTGAATGTTCCACCTTTGTGCAAAGGGATGACAGTGGCTGTCCTCCACTCGGCTGGGATGAAGCTAGTACTCAGGCTTTGGTTGAATAGGGTGCCTAATAGTGCTGCAAGTTCCTGCCTGAGTTCATGTAGGATGCACCCTGGGATGTTATTGGGTCCCCTGGAGGCTGTATTTTTTGCCTTTAAGAGGGCGGTGATGACTTACGCCCTAGTGATAAGGGGAGGGGGAGCAGATGCTGGGAATGTCTTGATTTACTGTTGGTGGGGGGAGACAGAGTGGTGACGTTTTTACTGAACCTTTCTGCCAGCAGGTTGGCTATATCTACTTTTGCGTATGTGGTGTCCTTGACCACCAGTTCTGAGCAGATCTGGGTGCTTCCTTTGAGACTGAGGACATATGTGAAGAAGGCCTTATGATTGTCTTTAGTAGATCTGGCCAGTTTGGACTCGAAGTTTGCTTTGGAGGATTTCACTACTGCTTGCTGAAGCTAAGGAGAGATTGTTTCCAATTAGGCAGCTGCTCCTCCTTGGTCCTGATAGCAATTTATTTCCTTTTATTATAGAGTTAATTTATTGCAGATGTCCACCATACAGGTTTCTCTTGCTTGAGGAGGAGGATTTCATCCTGTCGGGTATTCCCGATTCCATGTAGCTATATAAATGCTCATATAGTAGTTTGTTGTAGGTCTGGACATATGTGCCAGTTCCTATGGAGGGGGAGGGGGCTGTGAAGCTGTTTATACCTTCCCTCAGAAGGTTGTAATCGGCTTTGGAGAAGATTTTTTGTTTGACTGTAGCTGGGGGGGGGGGTCATGGAAGATGGTGACTTTGAAAGTGACCACTTTTGGTTGGATCTTACCAGGGTTGATGACTGTGTAGGGATGCTGCAGTGTTTGCTCATGTTGGTTAATACCAAATCCAAGATATTTTCACCTCTTGTGGGGGTGTCAACCAACTGGTCCAAGGCATTTGTATTGATGAAACTGGGCAGTTGTGTTTTGGCATGAGTATTTCTTCCAATCTATGGTTGGATAGTTATAGTCACCCAGGATCCGGGTAAAGAGTTGCATCTTGATAGATTCGAAGAGGTCCAGATAGGTGGAGTGGGAATCTTGAGTCAAAGCTGGGGGCCTGTAGCTAGCTATGATTTGAATAGGGGTTTTGTCAGGTTTTAACTTCACCTGAAGTGTCTCCTGTGAGTCATACTGTTTGACCAGCCTGGAGGTGTGTATGTCTTTTATATACATTGCAACTCCACCTCCTTTTGCTTTGCTGCCCATGTTTTGGAGTCTGAATGTATGATAGGATGAGTAACCTGGTATGGCTGGGGTGCTGTCCACAGCTTTGAACCAGGTTTTTGAGACTGCACAAATATCAGCATCTTCCAGGGTTAAGAATGCTTGCAATGAGTGCAGTTTCATGTTTAGACTCCTAGCATTCAGCAGTATGACTTTGAATTTACATTTTGATGAAATTATCATGTTGGTAGTTTTGACCTCATGACATTGCTTAAAAAGACACTATGGGGGAGGCAAAAGCCTTTGCCAGGATCCTGAAGCCCAAGAGAGACACATGCTGACCATCTCAGATAAAGCATAGTGGTTTCTCAGCCATGTCATCCAAGGCTGTCATGTACTGGATCCCCTTGGAATGGCACCAGAAACTAACCCAATTGTTAAAGTCAATCATTTTCTGTTTGTATAGAGGTATCACTTTGGGTGACGGTAGAATGCTGCTTAAGGCTAGGAACCTAATACTGGGTGATTTTAACTACCCTGCCATTAACTGGGAAAACTACTCATGTCCCAACACCTTTGCCCAACGGTTCTTGGAATTCATAAATTTCAATGCCCTGGATCAACTAATCCATAGTCCCACCAGGGGCTCCAATATCCTAGACCTGGTCATTACCAACATGGGAAATCGATGCTCCACACCTATGGTCACCCCCTCGTTAGTCAGGTCTGACCATAAGCTAATCACCCTTAACATCCACATCCCACCCCCACCCCCCAGTAAGGAAAGCTCCATAAAAAACTTCTCCAAAGCCAACTTCATGCTACTCAAGTCAGAAGTGACAAACTTCATGACACCCATGCAGACGGGAACTGAAAGTTCAACTGCTGAATCCTACACTAAGGCACTGTATGAGCACATCCACTCATGCATGAATCGTGCCATCCCAAATAGGACCAAGATGCTCTCATCCAAAAAGAGGAAGGCAATCTGGTGGTCCCCTGCCGTAAACAAACTTTACAACAAAAGGAAAAAACTGTTGCAGAAAAGAGGAAAATCCCAGGATGCAAAAAACACCCTTACCAGCCTCAGTAAGAAACTGAGATCCCTCATAAAATCCTCCAAAGCTAGTTACGAAAATAAAATTGCCAAAGATTCCAAAGACAACCACAAGGCATTCTATAACTATGTCAAGAATCTAAATGGCAATGCTCAGATCTGCTCTGAGCTAAAACAGAATGGCATTAAATATACTGATCCCAAGGATATTGCCAATATCCTGGCAGATCGATTCAGTGCCAACTTCACCCCCCTCTCACCCCCTTAATGACCCATCTCAATACCGGAAGATTGCCAAATTCCAGTAATAACAGCCACACAGGTAAAAAATGCACTCTCCAAAGCTAAGAATACAGCATCCATGGGACCAGATGACATCCCGGGCTGTGTACTACATGAACTACAATATGAACTGGCACCTTACCTAAGTGTCATGTTTAATCATAGCCTCACCTCAGGTTTCGTGCCCACTGAGTGGCGCAGAGCTACAGTTATCCCACTCCACAAGGGGGGATCCATCTTGGATCCTGGAAACTACCATCCCATCAGTCTGACAAGCCTTATCTGCAAGGCCATGGAGCATATTATCATGGAACTTATAAACAAAGACATTGGCAACTTTCAAACACTGGACCCCACCCAGTTTGGGTTCGTGAAGGGCCGATCTTGTCTCCTGAACCTGATTGACTTCTTCGAATCAGTCTCCAGAGCCATGGACAAGGGTAAGGTGGTCCACACAGCCTATCTAGACCTTGCCAAGGCCTTTGACACCATCCCCCACTCTGGAATCATAGATAAACTTACTAAGCTGAGCATTAATCCCTACGTCACCCAATGGGTTGCTAACTGGCTTACTGAAAAAACCCACACTGTAAAAGTAGCCGACTCCAAATCCAGCTCCAGACAAGTGACAAGTGGAGTACCTCAGGGTTCAGTCCTGGGACCGCTCTTGTTTGGCATCTACTTCTCTGAAGTACAGGCTAACACTAAGGGACTCTGGCTAACAAAGTTTGCAGATGACTGCAAACTGGGAGCCATTATTGAATCCCCAAATGATGTGGATACTCTACAAAAGGGCCTTACAGAAACAGATGCTTGGTGCCAGAGCCATGGGCTCAAGCTCAATGCCAAGAAATGTATAGTTATCCCCTTTGGGAAAAAACATGTATCTTTGAATTACCATGTAGGTGGCAGTACACTAAACACCAAAAGTGTGATAAGAGACTTAGGGACACAGGTGGACAGTGGTCTCACCTTCGATAACCACATCACCACAACAGTCAGGAAATCCTTTTATGTGGCACACCTCATCACTAAGGGCTTTTAATCCAGAAAAAAGCAGGTCATTGTCCCACTGTACTCATCCCTCATTAGACCCATTATAGAATACAACGCCCCGTTTGGTATGTACCTCTCAAGACATCTGCAGCAACTGGAAAGGCCGCAAAAATACCTCACTAAAAGAATCACAGGCCTTAAGCAGATGCCCTATGATGACCGCCTTAAAAAAACTCCAGCTATACTCTGTCACATATCGTCTACTCAGAGGCGATCTCTGCTGAACATACAAGGCCATGTCAAACCCAGAGCTGTTGGACATGCTAGACTTAAAGAAGTCCCAATCCCTCAGTGCCACACGCTCCAGGGATCTAAACCTTGTCATCACAATAAACAAAACATGCTGGAGGGAAAGGTTCCTGACCCAGAGACTCCCCAGACTCTGAAAAAGACTGCCCATACATGTCAAGCAGAGTGCCTCTTTGGCCCTCTTCAAAAGGAACCTTGACGACTGGATGGGAGAAAGGAAATTCACCCCAGGGATCACGTCAGTCGCCCTGCTAGACAGGGGTCCAGGGAAGTAAATAGTGTGGGAAGAAATAGCCAGGGAATTGTTATGGCTAGGCATGTATAGGCCCTAGGGCTGATAGCCTAGTACCAACCTATGAACCTAAACATACCTGCCTGGGACACACATTCAGTGAGCTCGATCATGTCTCTCTTCATATAGTCTAGGGAGTTTAGTTTCAAGTCATTCATGCCAACATGGACTATGACAGAGTCATAACAGTACTTGTTGAGAGACTTGAGTGCATGGGTGATATGGTGGATTCTGGCATTTGACAAACAACTAACAGTGACTTTCTCCTTATCCAGCCTGGTGAGGGGCTTATCGGTGTGTCTCACAATGGAGTCACCTATGACTTAATATGTTGGGTTTATGTTTAGGCCTTAGTGGCTGTGAGACATAGGTGTGTGGACTATGTGTGGTGGGCAGTGGAGTTTGTGTGTTTTTGCCTCAAAGGTCTCTTTTGTTTGGGTATGTTTTTGTTGAGGACCCCCACATATGTGGGGGTTTGTTGTGTAGGTGTGGGTGGTGTTGGAGGCATGGTGTTTGTGTTGACAGCCTTCTCAGTGCTTAGGTGTACTGGCTTGTGGGGGAGAGAACAATGACTCTAGGTTCTTGATGTAGTTGCATCTCTCACAAATTGTTTTCCTAGTTGGTAGTAGTAGATGGTTGTCCGTCTACATGAGTCAGTTTCTACACCGTCTCAGGGTGCCCATATCAACCAGACTGGCATGAGAAAATGTAGGAAATTGCCCACTCATATTTGTCAGAAACTGAGGAAGGGAGGTCAGAGTGAGCTAACAGGGTAAAGGGTTGAAGGTCTAAGAATAGTACTACTAGGTGATCACACAAGTGCTACTTAAGGAAAATTTGTAGCTGGAATACCTCAAAAAGGGTTAAAAACTGTTGAAACTCTGGATGCAGCAAACCTGTATCTAGACCATGATACTCAATTTAAGGTTAAGAACACAGTTAAAAAAAAACTCCCAAAGAAACACAAATTAATCATTTACAGTCAAAAGAACAGAACTCACGGTATGAAAAAATACAATTAAACAGTAACAAAATGCAGTAAAATGCAATTAAACAGTAATGAATTGCAGTAAATAACAATGAAATGTAGTTAATCAGTAAATTACTTTAAAACAATGCAAATGTGATAAATTAGCTCACAATCACAACAGTAAACAAACGGTTCAAATAAAGCAGCAATTCAGTAGAAATATTGTCATCAGTTTAATAAAGCTACCGACAAGCAGTAATAAATGTGGCGAAATAAATACAGTTGAACTCCTAAGCACAAGCAGCAAAATGAAGTAGGAAGAGGCACGATTTTGTTTTTTTTTTTTTTTAAGTAGAAAGTGAGGAGACAGACAATTCAAGGTTGAGAAACTAAAGGGTGGGCCTTCACAACTTATCTCACTGTACACAGTAGAATGAGCTGATGTAATGGAACTGGGGGGAGTGTCCAATATCAGATTTATACTAGAGGCGGGCAACTCAAAGCCACCAGGCTTTAATACCACAACAGCAGCTGGGCAGGTGGATGGGATACACAAGACCAGAACAGAGGTAAGAACTGAATTCACTAGGTCTAAAAAACAGTTGCACAGTTTAAACAGATATACAGCAAATAATGTTTTAGTTAATCAGAAGTGCTGAAAACAGTTGAAAATAAGTTTGCAGAAGTGAAGGGGGTTGCACCCTGAAAAAATGCTTGTTTGAATTCTTAATTATTTTTGTTTTTCAGTGGACTGTATGTTCAATTTTTATTACAAATGTGGTTTTAATTGAAGTAACTTTTGTTGTTTTGATATATAATATGGTGCATGTATATAACATACATTTATGTAATATATACACACATACATATGTATATATTATACACTTATGTATGTTTATCTCTGTATATGTACAAGCATATAGTAATCTGTATACACACACACACACACACAGGCACACAGACATACACACATCTGTCTATCTATATGAGTCAGACATACAAGCATATGTAAACCCTAAATCTGTTGTACTTGCATACTACTCCTGTGATATGCAGCACATCACTCCAAAAGCTATCATAATGCTATGAGTGTACAGGCTATTTCTGTAGTAACATGAGAGGGATGGTTTGATGTTGATATATGGACAATGAGTTATCAAGTTATTTGTATATTTATGGTATGTGTCCTTAGTAAAGTAATAAAAATGCCTATGTAATTAAAGATGGCAGAACCTACAAGCATTGTAGGAAATCCAAGAAAGGGACTGCTATGTGCCCATAAAAACTGGCCTCCTTCCAGAGCTGATATTGAGCCTTCTGGGGTAAGAATAATTACATTCTGTCAGCATTTCTCATTTTTTTGTGTTTTCTTACTCTTTTTGGCAGTGTGATAAATAGGCCTGGTAACATTTTCCTCTGAAGAGAGTGAAGCATAATAAGATACGATTATTGTTCCAAGTTCTGCAAAGCCTCTCAATATATAAGTTGTGGAATTTTGTAGATGGGCTGTGTGTTTTCATTTAATAGTTAAACCATGCATAGATTTTCCATTCTTGTAGGCTTTATGACATGATACATTCTGGTGAGCTAGACTTAGTGGTTTGCTGATCATATTAGTCATTTCTGAGATGCAACTGGATGTCTGCATGCTGTAATAAAGTACTGTGATTGATGTTTGCACACTTTTCTTTTGGTTAGTTCAAGTTTAAAGATTCTGTTCAGTTATGGCTAGGCCTTTCGTCACAGTATGTAGGTTTATAATACTGAGTTTAAATTGGAATCCCACTGCTCGCAAAGCTAATATTCCTTATTATAGCAATAACCAATAACCAATGATTGGGTATAGTATAGTGAATATTTACCCAAGGTTGGTGTGATTTAATCACAATGGTGAAAGCAACCGTTTACAAAGGTGGCTGTTGGTAAATTTTAATATATCACATCCACAAGTTGGCTATTGCCATTATACAATGACATTATTTAAAAAAAGGATTACTTACTTTTTTTTAAATAATATCGTTGTATAATGGCACCATAGTGTTCTTTCACTTTCTTTCTGTATCCTGCTGCTTTCTTGATGTACTGTGCATGCATAAGGGACTTATGTTCCCATGCTTACACAGTACATTATTGCTTTGAAAAAGAAGCAATGGAGCAAGGAAGCTCTCTGTTGCCTCTTTTTTTTTTTTTAAATTAAGATTGAAATTAGTTTTGCTTAACATACCTGATTTTCCTTGTAACCTGACTTTTTTCTATTGGTATATACTCATTTTACAACGGTCATGCTGGTTGGGCTGACCAACCAGCATGCACGTTTTCCCATGTCAATGACCTGTCATTTTATAATAATAGTAACTGCGGTGTTGGTGCTGCGGTAGCGTTCTCGCCTCACAGCAAGATGTTGCCCTGTGCGATTCTCAGCTAAAGTGTCTTCTGTGTGGAGACATGCATGAATGGGCGTACCTTCGTTGGGGATTGTGCGTCAGGGCTGGCAACTCGGCATGGAAAAATCTACTGCCAATCATTAGCGGACCGGAGTTCCGCTGTGGTGACCTCTAACCGGGAAAAGCCGAAAGATACAACAAAAAGTAAATTCTTATATGCTACTTTCTTTCCACTGTTTATAGTGTCATTTCCTCGGTAAATTCTTTTCTTTTCTTTTTTTTCATTATATATAATGCTTGTGTGTGATAACTGGGTGACAGAATTATTGAACCTGGGCTTTTTCCATTAATGAACTCGTATGTAATTTCAGTGTGCATTTATTTGAAATATTTAGAACTACTGTAAGTTAAATTTGTTGTGTCTATCTATTTGAAGTATTTGGCACCATTGATTGTTATATTCTAGTTTTTCCACAAATAATATAAGATAATGTTTGATTAATAGTGCTGAAATGAGAACCCAGGATTTATACAATAATGATTATAAAACATTGAGACATTCAGACATTGAGAAGGGTAGAAATGGTAATATCTGCATAATGTACTGTTTATACTGCATTTGGGATGGTTTTATTACATTTGGACACTTTCTGCATTTGCTATGGTTAATGCATCATATAGCAGAAAATATTAGGGTTACAGTACAGTTCTGCTTCACAATTAAATTTAAACTTGTGACAGTTCTATCCAGAACGTTAAATCCTCCCTTAACATTACTTTAATCAACAGCTACTTTGTGATGGCTTTTAGAAACTGTTGCAGTTTTCATTTAAACATGGTAAGATTACATGCTTATTTCTTAATTGTCAGACATGCCAACATGCAACGTTTACATACTGCTTTAGGAGTTTTAGTGACATGTCCATAGGAACATTACACTGCCCACATGTGTGCACATCCACTTCAGCACATGCACATTTATCCCCCTTTTTACTCTCTAACATAGGAGAGAAAACAAGCATAACATTAGCACTAGAACCATTAACTGATCTCATGTAATTCATTATGTGTGTCTCAGATACCTTCATAAAGTTGACATTACTCGAAAATAACAGGCTGTGCCTCGTTCCTAGGAGCAAATGATTCAAAAAGGACTCACCAAAATATAAAGACTCTTGTTTAATAAGACAAACATTCCAACAGCATTGCACACAGAAAGTAACAGGTTACTGGTTTTGTTTATGCAGTGTAAACTTCATCAGACAACATGCTGTTACATTTCCAATGTAATTTGTTTTCGCTTGGTTTTTCCAAAGTTGACATTACTGTCCTTGAACCCCAAGTATCATCATGTTAAAATATTATATTTGTCTCTCAGAGTGATAATGTACAGTGTAGCTATATTACTTAGTAGCATGTCATATCACTCTCAGTAATACTTTTTGATATTTAGTAGCACTTGACAGTTTTCTTTATGCATGTACTCATTTACTCTTCATACATTTTGCCATTGAGATGGGTCTCCTTAGGTACATGGCAGAGCCTCTCTTTAGCCTCAGTGACAGGGAACACTCATTGTAGGGGGTTCTGTTGGGAGTGCAACTGAACCAGCATATCACTCTGATATTGATTGTTTATTTATTTTATTTATTTATTGGCTTAATTAATTAATTTATTTATTTATTTTATTTTTTTATTCAACATTTGTTGACTGGGAAAGTCTGACTAGGACAGAACCTATTTCCATCAGAGGCCGAGCAGAAACACTCCAGACACATTTGTTTGGAATGAGGGAAGAAACTGGAGTACCCGGAGGAAACCCACATGAACCCAGGGAGGACATGCAGACTCCACATAGAAGGCACCCTAGCCGAGAATCAAACTAGAGATCCTCTTGCTGTGAGCCGGCAACGTTAACTGCTGCACCACTGCGCCACTCTGGTTAAGTTTTCTTAGGGCGTTTCTCTTAAAACCATTGGTTATTTATCCTTCTCCAGTTAAGGATCTGAGCAGACATATCTTAGCAATGCTGCGGTCATTGTTCATTCTCAGCATAGATCAGATATCATCTATCCCGCTAAAGGTTAGATGGTGGTAAGTCACCACTTCTGTGGTACTTCCATGGCACTGTCTTACTTATTAGGTGGTATATCATTGTAGTTATCTAAACAAAAATGATCAACCTCATGTCAGGGGGCTGTATCTTTCAGCTGTTTTATTTACAACTTGGTGGACAGGTTAGTGTTTGCTTCATAAGTGTTTTAAATTTTATTATGTGCTCATGGACCTTTGTGGCCATTTCTTACAAACATTATCTTTAATACTGCTTTTAACTTTTCAGTTTTCTTCAGTTTCATATACATGACTGTGCCACCTGAGTGCACATCCACTGCACACAGAAACATTGAGCCTGTGAAGGAACTGCACTGTCAGTATGAACATGTTGCCAGGGTGATAATGGCCATTCCCAGGATGCAACAGTGCTGTCACTGGTGCATATTGGGCTATCAGACATCCAGAGCTACTATGGCTAGGTGCACAATCTCCATATCAGCGGCATGTCCCCATGCAAAACTTCATGAGAAGGAGTTCCTTACATGCCTTTGTATGTATTTAGTTCTCTGGAGAACAACTTGGAGGGAATGACCATATCAAACGTCCTTGACATACAAACAGCTGTACTTTCCTAGGTCAGAATACATTGTTAGGTCCTACATACCATCTTTTAAAAAGTGATTGTATATTTTTCATAGTACGGGAGCATTTTTTCTTATGTTGTATACTGTAGTATTCTTTAAGGACAATTAACAATATGTAATACACACTACTGAATCCATAGGTTATGGCTGATTAGTAATTATGATGTGCCATCACATTGCGTTATTTCATATTAAGTTCTGGGCAAGTGCTCCCCTGCAAAACAGGAACCGGCACTGTAACTGACTGGTGTTCCAAAATCCATCTAAACATTTTTGTTTATAGGTATTAGTTGGAAAATCTTTACTTCATACACAAGGTAATGACCTCTCTGTTCGAGCATGGTTGTGTTCTTCTTTCTTCACTGACCTTGGAGACTCTGCTCTGGGTCTCTGCAAACTCATGGTGTGGGTGTCACGAATGGGGAAATACCCCCAGCATAATCTGGTAGGGGACATAACTGGAAGTTGTGCTGGTCATCCCCTGAAAGCGACAGAGCAGTGGTAGCCACTGAAGCAGCAAATAGATTGCAGTCATTTAAATGACAGTTTATGCAAAGAGCTGTTGTAGATTTTTGTTACAATTTAACAAAAGTGTTTCAAACGTGTTGCAAAGAGTTACTATGCACTGTATACATAATAGCTCTTTTTCTGAGTCTGCTTATCCTGTGAATACAATAGATCAGTAAACATAATCATTTCAGCAACCACAATGTTGCCGCTGCTCAAATGAGAGTCTCTGTAAGGAACTGTAGCAAAGATCTAGTGCAACTCTGCTGCAGTCTAGCAAGAGGTGTTTGTAAGAAAAGTTCTACAAGTGTTGCAGAGAGCTATTATGCTGTTTGCCTGATATCCTGAGATTTGATTTTTGCTCTTCAACCCTGGTTCTAAAAGTGTTACAAAGAGTTATTATTATAATATTGTAATAGTAATAATGTTTTGCTAACTCTGAAATAACTTTTTGGCTCTTCAATTCTGTTCCAGGGAGGGTAGCCAAAAGACTGCATTGCCAAGGGAACCAAACAACATTGTTATAGCTGTGAGTCTATATGCAGCATTCTGGAATTTATATATGGAATGGAATGGAATCTGTTGCGAAACAACACAGATTCTGAATTAAACATCTCACACCATCTCACATTCAAACTCTGTTAGCACTGTATCCATAGTGTTGGGAGGGTGGCTTAATGGTTAAGGTGTTTGCCTTACAAGCACAAGGTACAGGGTTTGAATCTCACAGGGGATAATTGGTTAGGCTTAAAATGGCTCGCAAGGGCAGTTAGCCTAGTACTAATCTATGATCCTAATCTATGATCTATTTCATCTCCCCGAAGCTGTGTTTAAGCTCTTCAGTCAATTTCCCTTCATCCTTGTTCTGTAGCACTACCTTTAACAGATGTTATGCCATCAACATTTTCAGCAGGATGTGGTGATAGTAAGTTGATCATTCCTGTTTATTACCTCATTTATTAGATATTCTGATGCTTGAGTCCCTTTAGCATAGATTCCATCTTATCTTACAAGCCAGATCAGTCCTTTCTTGACTGTCTTGGGTTAGAGAATATAAAGCAGTGGTCTAGCCTTATGGAACTATGGTTAGCTTTTATTTCTAGTTCGCTCTTTAAGCTTTTCATTGTCCCTGTGTCTTTGACAGAAATTTGAATGGCATCTGTCAGCAGTTCTAACAATGGTTCATCTGTATCAAACTTGTCCATCTGCACCTTCTTAACAGAATACCTCTGACATTCCTTCTTTGGGGCAGTAGTCAAGGAGCCTCAGTCCTCACCACTGACACTGATGGGAGCATTCACTAAGAACAAAAATAGATACACACACAGTATTTTCAGATGCAGCTCTCTGCATCAAGCACAACTTCCCTTAAGAGCACACAGGGAGCACACTCCAGTCCTGGGGCTAGACTTCCTCTCCAAGCCTCAAATAAGAATCCACCTTTCTCTCTGCAGAAATTAGGGTTCTGTGTCTCTGTTCCAAGTAGCTGGCACACACATTCTTTCAAATTTGATTTTCACTCAAATACCCACCTGGGATAGGCTGGCACAGATTTACCCGCTATGCCACCTCCACCCAAACTATAAGGTAGATTCACTGCCACCAGCCAGCTATTTTAAGGTTCTTACCAGGGTACCCAATTACTCTTGGTAAAATTAATACTTATGCAAATGGTAGTATTAAGCACTCAGCAAGACTTTCATGAGTATGATGCTACAGTGCCACTAAATAAATGCAAGTACTCTCAAGGATTAAAATATTTTCTAAATGACCAGCCATAATGAAAGATTTAGATATATTTACTAATAAATAATAGAAAAAACATGAGGATACTGGGTATCTGTTTTCAATAAATAACAGACTTTTAATTCATAGGAAATATAAAAAAACAACACAGATGAAAAGACTCAGATAGATACAGAGAAACAATATTTTTAGCCAATCTCACTATATTTTCCTAACTTACTAAAGAATTACTGTTCCCTAGTTAAGTTACATACTAAAGTGAGCAAGATGAAGTGGATGAGTGGTCACGTCAGTTCCAAAACAAAGTGCTGAATGTGATCTGTCACATCTCTCACAGGTATCTAAATACAATTAAGTGCTGGCTATAGAATGACATCACATCTGGTCATCTGATTCTGTGGTTCCCGCACTAACCCCCTGACTAGAAGCTGAGCTGAGATCTAGCACAGATGTGTCACAATTCACTCATAGAGCTTTGCTAACAGTTATTCCAGCATCTGGAGACTGTAAAGCAATTCCACCCCTTTCATCCTTCCTGCAGAGACTAATCAGCCATTCTCTAGCACCCCAGGATACTAATTGGTTCACCACTAAGGACACTAAGAGCAGGATGCCTGCCCAGACATGCATCTCTGGCTGTATCCAGACTATGAGATAAAATCTTTATGGCCTAAAACAAAGTCATTTAATTTCAGGCTATTTTTCTTATGGTTCACTGGGCTGAGCTTAACCCTTTCCCTTCCAGCATCCTCTGTTAACATGGGTCTACTTCTAATGCATGATAACTCACTTACCCAAATCTGTAAATCTCCAGGTAACTTCGCTGAAAGCAAAAAACAATGAACACTCAGATGACCGGAAAGTTATCTTGGGAGAGGAACCACTTGGCCACCAAAGTGAACTTTTTCCCCCTTTCTCCACTGTAGTGGGACCTCAGAGTTGGTATATTTAGCAAGGGGTGTGTATAGGGCATGGGGGGCAAAGACCCCATCATGGGTGGGTTTAATTTGTGGTGCCAGACATGTGGTTACTTACCACACGTTTTCACTTGGTAATCCAAGTGTTCATTGTTTTCTGGTTTCGGCAACATTGTCTCAAGATTTACAGGTTTGGGTAAGTGGGTTTTCATGTATTAGAACTAGACCCATTAGCCTATGTACATTTCATCACTTACAACAGTCTGACATACATGTATATTTATTTTCTGTCCAGCAGGACTCACTGTTGATAAATTTTTAACACAAGCAGCTTTACAAATGCATTCTAAATACAAGCATCTGTACAAATGAGTTTGTATTCAAGTGACATAAAATTATTTACAAAACTCCATCTAGTTATCCTGGCATATGTTACACATGCACCACTCTACTCTCTCTCTGGCATAGCTAGCACTACCTCACATCATCACAATACCATTTCAGTTTGATTCTCTTATAAACAAGACTGGCCCTCTTGTGTCATACACAGGGATTTCTGTTTCTGTGATATATAAGATATGTTATAGGCACAGTTATCTTATGCACTGAAAAAACTTGTCTTGTATATATGTCTTTAGTAATAGCACTTACAATTTAAGACTTATGTCAGATTGTAAGGGAAAATCTTAGACCAAGCAGCATAGCTCTCAACCTGTTAGCACAACAATCAGGGACAGAAAAAAATGGACAGACTCAAAATCAAGGCTTTTTTAATATTGCTATTATATACTTAGTTGATAAAATAATAGGTTTTGCTTGCACATGTGTTTTCTGAAACCTGTCAACTAGGAAATTCAAATATCTGTAATCTGGGCAGCATAGAGGAACTGTGGGTAGTGTTCCCTCCTCACAGTAAGAGGTTCACAGGTTCAGTTTCTTGCTGGGGTGCCTTATGGGCATTTTCCTGTATGTCCTCCCTATGTTCATCTAAGTTTTCTCTAGGTACTCTTGTTTCCTCCCACATTACAAAGACATGTAGTAGGGGGACTGGAAATTCTAAATTGGCAGTAGGTGTGAGTGTATACATGTGTGTGGTATGGAAGAGCAACTGCAGCAGGACTAGCCACCTGGTGTTGTGAACATTGGCTGTAGATAATTGTCACTGTTGATGTGACCTGGACCCATGTGCTAAAATCAGAAAAAGGGGGTTATGAATGGATTTAGTGACTGCTGTTCTGAATGATTTGCCAGAAAGCTACGGATTTTATGAATAAGAGACCAAAACATGAGAGAAAATCAGGGGCGTTCTGCAAAATTAGGGATAGTTGAAAGATATGAAAACCAACTCTTGCAACCACATCCATTTTATATTTTACTAAGGCCACTTCTTGCAGAGGTCCATATAATCTATTGGTCATTGGTCAATGCAATTCATGATGTATATTATATCAGATCATAAAGGTCCACTCCTGTGTCTGACTCCTCTCCCCTTCCTGTAGCCATTATTTTATGCACACATATTGACCCACACTTAATAGACCTCACAATGTATAGTTGCTGTTCAGTTTCATTTTGCCATTTTTCCTCTTACCCACTTTCAGTATGAATATTCTTATGATGTCTTTTATAGTTGTTTGTTTAAACCAACATGTATCAGATGCTTATGTGGCATTCTGTCACACAGAAAACTTGCTTGCATTTAAGGAGCATTAATAGACCTTCTGTTAAAACCACACTCACTGAAAATCCCTTCTGTAGATTAAATGTATCTTTGTCTGTTATTTCTATCCACACTGCTATGGTTAATGCTTGAAGATGTATTACACCTTCTTTAAAGACAATCAAATTTAATTTTCTGTGCAGCTTCCAGATCTTTTCTAAACAGGAAATGCTCAACCAGCTTATACTTCACTGACAACTACCTTCATGTTTTTATTCCTGTTTTGAAATATAAATTTGTTTATAGATAGTCTCTGCAATCACTGTGAATAATTTTTCAAACAAACTGCACAAAAGCATCTGTGTTGGTACCTATTATATTTAGCAAGAGTCTTTAAATATATCATTAACTGTCTAACAATGTTATGTTTTCCTGCTGTACCTGTCACATACTGAGAACTTCATTGTAAATTGGCATACCTCTCAACCTGGAACCATTAAAAAGCTGAACAAAGGCCCATGAAAAATAGGTACAAATCTGTACGATGATTAACATAAAATAAGCATACATAATTATGTAACCCCGCCCACTCCAATGGAATTGTAGGATACCAACTTTCAAATGCAAACTGAAGAACAGACAATGGCCCCAGACCTTGAAGTAAATGGCAACCATTTTTTTAAATGTGTAGCAATGATGTTCACTGGGAAGGGAGAAGATGATGAACCTTAAGATTTTGTTTTTGGTGATTTGCAGTATGTGGGTTTTGTGGTAAACATAGGGCATTTAATAGCAGGCAATATTCTAATGTTAGCAAAATAATATTATAGTTTGCTAGGACCTCCAAAAGTCATTCCCCATGGTCTACTGATCAGTGGTCTAGCTAGAGTTTGTGCTGCCGGGGCTGTCTTTGAGTTTGCCACCGTCCCCACTCACAAAATTATGGTTGAATAGGGACCCCCCATACACAGCCCTCCCCACCTGCAGCCATTCCAATGTCCCATTACTTGCCTATTTCGGCCCATTTACCATACACATTGTAATGTGCATACTGCTTTAATTCTACAATGATTATTTGGATATCATTTAAAACTTTTATTTTACATTTTATAGCACAAGCACTAATAGACATCTGCTAAACAAAGCAATACAGTCTCACAATGAAAATAGACTTAGCATTAAAACTTGGCACTCACATTCATTGAAATAGCATTGAAACCCACTTTCAAAGAAAATGCATCTGGCCAGTGGCAGATAAAGATTACCTTTGGGCTGTTTTCAAATCATAGGCCCCTTGCACACAAAACATACATGTATTCTTTGATACACCTTCCTAATTGTATTAAATTATATTCCTTGTATAACACAGCACACTTATTAAAGCACATTTTAAATTTATTGTTTTGAACATTTTTCAAATAAGCAATGAAACAAAATGCATGAGCCAATAATGACAAAACTGCCCAGTTCAAAACATTTCCATCATAAAAGTTTACTCAAACTTCTACAATCCACCAGTATCAGTAAATATGCACAATCTCTGCAAAAGTAAAAGTCATCTAAATAATTCCACATTAAAGAGATCTGTAACTAATGAAGAGATTGCTGGTAGAAAACAACTTTATATTCATTGCTTCATCTACAAATAAAGTACCTGTTGCCCTTGAGGAATAAATTGCCTATGTTACATTAAAAAAATGATAAGCTAATAATATTGCAATAGGGAGTGGATGGCAAACTGATAATTTCATAGTTACTAGGTATCTCCGCCAAAAGTTACTAGATATCTCCACCAAAGAGGGCATTCTCAGGACTGCAGGATCCACCCCCTTTAAAAGTACAACACAGTACAGTATTAGCAATCCATCTACATGCTGTGGGAGTAGAACCTACAACCATCTGTATCAAAAGCAAGTATTCTATCTGTTGTGCTCCTAACAACACAAACAGACTTGGCATAAGCAGCACTAACCTTCTCTCCCCCTGAAGAACTATACAGGAAATCTGGAAAAAGCCAAGATTTATGTGGGGGGGGAGACAAAGTCCCAAAACCAAGGACACATTTTAAACATTTTATAATCTTAAAAAAGTTGCTAGAATAAAATGTTTTGTGTTACCATGCATTTCCTGAAAGATAGGAAGACAAATTTGAATGGCTATCATTATTTAGTGAATTCAGTTTTCACTGATTTGCCAGAAAACCACAAATTTTAACAGGAACAGACCAAGGTATGAGCCAAACATTCCAGACATTCTGTGAATAATCTGGTCAGTTGAGAGCTATGGTCACTCAACTCCTTGAAATCAAAAGTGGTGGTTTGGATAGAGTATTCAGGCTCTTGCTCCTTGTCCCTAAGGTACAGGGTTTGAGCCTGAGTAACAGTACCACCAAGTATAACTAACTGGGACATCTCTAACACACATAACACACATGCACACACACACACACACACACACACACACACACACACACACACACACACACACACACACACACACACACACTCTTGTGTAAACTTAATTAAGTAGTGGATAAGAACGGGAATGATACACAAACACACACACAATATGTTAAATATAAATAAACAGCAGCAATGTAAATAAAAGGGAATGACACACACAATGCTGTGTTCAGCCAGCAAGCAATAATAAGTTCAACCCTTGCAGCAGACATATAAATTAAATAAGACGTACCTTGCTGTAAAATTAAATAAACAGCTGCAATAAGAATGGGAATGAGCAAATAATAAGCAAACTTCCCTTACTGTAGCTTGAGAATTGTATTTAAAAATTGCATGGGCAGGAAGACCATGACTGGACTGGAAAAAATAACAGTTTGGGCACACAGATTTTTCTTTACGTAGAGTCCGGAGTCCACTCTGCTGAGTCTGTTACACAAAGATCTGTCCTGCTTAAATAAGGAATGGCAATGTAACACATGCACAGAGTTCTGTCCTGGTTAAATAAGCAGCATCAATGTAACGCACGCACAGAGAATGTAACACATGCACAGAGTTCTGTCCTGGTTAAATAAGCAGTGGCAATGTAACACACACACAGAGTTCTGTCCCAGTTAAATAAGCAGCAGCAATGTAACACATGCACAGAGAATGTAACACATGCACAGAGTTCTGTCCTGGTTAAATAAGCAGCGGCTTGAGTTCTGTCCTGGTTAAATAAGCAGCGGCAATGTAACACCTGCACAGACTTCTGTCCTGGTTAAATAAGCAGTGGCAATGTTACACATGCACAGAGTTCTGTCCTGGTTAAATAAGCACCAGCAATGTAGCACACACACAGAGTTCTGTCCTTGTTAAATAAGCAGCGGCAATGTAACACACACAGAGTTCTGTCCTGGTTAAATAAGCAGCGGCAATGTTACACACGTACAGAGTTCTGTCCTTGTTAAATAAGCAGCGGCAATGTAACACACACACAGAATTCTGTCCTGGTTAAATAAGCAGTGGCAATGTAACACACACACAGAGTTCTGTCCTGGTTAAATAAGAACTGGCAATGTAGCACACACACAGAGTTCTGTCCTGGTTAAATAAGCACAGGCAATATAGCACACACACAGAGTTCTGTCCTTGTTAAATAAGCAGTGGCAATGTAACACACACAGAGAGTTCTGTCCTGGTTAAATAAGCACTGGCAATGTAACACACCCAGAGTTCTGTCCTGGTTAAGTAAGCAGCGGCAATGTTACACACGCACAGAGTTCTGTCCTTGTTAAATAAGCAGTAGCAATGTAACACACACAAAGTTCTGTCCTGGTTAAATAAGCAGCGGCAATGTAACACACACAGAGTTCTGTCCTGGTTAAATAAGCAGTGGCAATGTAACACACACACAGTGTTCTGTCGTGGTTAAATAAGCAGCGGCAATGTAACACACACACAGAATTCTGTCCTGGTTAAATAAGCAGTGGCAATGTAACACACACACAGAGTTCTGTCCTGGTTAAATAAGAACTGGCAATGTAGCACACACACAGAGTTCTGTCCTGGTTAAATAAGCACCGGCAATGTAGCACACACACAGAGTTCTGTCCTTGTTAAATAAGCAGTGGCAATGTAACACACACAGAGAGTTCTGTCCTGGTTAAATAAGCACTGGCAATGTAACACACCCAGAGTTCTGTCCTGTTTAAGTAAGCAGCGGCAATGTTACACATGCACAGAGTTCTGTCCTTGTTAAATAAGCAGTGGCAATGTAACACACACAAAGTTCTGTCCTGGTTAAATAAGCAGTGGCAATGTAACACACACAGAGAGTTCTGTCCTGGTTAAATAAGCAGTGGCAATGTTACACACAGACAGAGTTCTGTCCTGGTTAAATAAGAAGCAGCAATGTAACACACACACAGAGTTCTGTCCTGGTTAAATAAGCAGCGGCAATGTAACACACACACAGAGTTCTGTCCTGGTTAAATAAACAACAGCAATGTAGCACACACACAGAGTTCTGTCCTTGTTAAATAAGCAGCGGCAATGTAACACACACAGAGAGGTCTGTCCTGGTTAAATAAGCAGTGGCAATGTAACACACACAGAGTTCTGTCCTGGTTAAATAAGCAGTGGCAATGTAACACACCCAGAGAGTTCTGTCCTGGTTAAATAAGCAGTGGCAATGTAACACACACACAGAGTTCTGTCCTGGTTAAATAAGCAGCGGCAATGTAACACACACACAGAGTTCTGTCCTGGTTAAATAAGCAGCGGCAATGTAACACACACACACAGAGTTCTGTCCTGGTTAAATAAGCAGCAGCTTGAGTTCTGTCCTGGTTAAATAAGCAGCGGCAATGTAACACACACACAGAGTTCTGTCCTGGTTAAATAAGCAGCGGCAATGTAACACACACACACACACAGTTCTGTCCTCGTTAAATAAGCAGCGGCAATGTAACACAGAGAGTTCTGTCCTGGTTAAATAAGCAGCGGCAATGTAACGCACACACATAGTTCTGTCCTGGTTAAATAAGCAGCAGCAATGTAACACAGAGAGTTCTGTTCTGGTTAAATAAGCAGTGGCAATGTAACACACACACACAGAGTTCTGTTCTGGTTAAATAAGCAGTGGCAATGTAACACACACACAGTGTTCTGTTCTGGTTAAATAAGCAGTGGCAATGTAACACACACACAGAGTTCTGTCCTGGTTAAATAAGCAGCGGCAATGTAACACACACACAGAGTTCTGTCCTGGTTAAATAAGCAGCGGCAATGTAACACACACACAGAGTTCTGTCCTGGTTAAATGAGCAGCGGCAATGTAACACACACACAGAGTTCTGTCCTGGTTAAATGAGCAGCGGCAATGTAACACACACACAGAGTTCTGTCCTGGTTAAATAAGCAGTGGCAATGTAAATAAGAAGTTCAGTCAAGCACAATAAGAAGTACCTTGCTGTAAACTTAAATACGTAGTGGATAAGAAGGGAACGACACACACAATGTGTTAAATAAGCAGCGGCAGTGTAAATAATCCCTTGCAGCATAACTCACTCATTCACAAGCAATAAGAACTTCAACCCTTGCAGCACACACACACACACACACACACACACACACACACACACACACACACACACACACACACACACACACACACACACAAATTAAATATAAGAAGTACCTTGCTGTAAAATTAAATAAGCAGTGGCAATAAAAACGGGAATGGTGAATGCTCATTCACACATACTCAGGTAGCAATAATAAGCAAACTTCCCTTACTGTAGCCTGAGAATTGTATTTAAAAAATTGGTTAGGCAGGAAGACCAGGACTTGACCAGAAAGAACCACAGTTCAGCCACAGACTTTTCTTTACTTGCAGAGTCTGGCGTCCGCTCTGCTGAGTGTGCTCTGCTCCCTCACTGCTACTACTTCCAAATTACAGAGACATTCTGAGAGTCTCTGAATGAGTGGGACAACAGGCAGTCCTCTGCTTCATTAAGCTGATGTCACCACACATGCCCTTGCACGTTGATACTGCGATGCGTGGTGATGTCATCAATTATTAAACTAGTAAATAAAAATTTAAAAAAAAAGGAAAAAATCAAGGAAAAAATTAGATTTGAAGGGGGCCACTCGGGAATTTGTGGCACCCCATTATTTTGACCTCAAACCCTGTAAATACCAAGGAATTTGGTATTGTTGAGAGGTATGTAAATAGGTCAGTGCAAATCATTTGGCATACAAGGTCTGCCATGTAACCCCCCCCCCAATAATAAATATACATTTTTTTCTTTCATCTCTGTCTGCATACTTAATCTAGCTCATGAGCCTGGGAATGTTGGAACTCACGCCAGGACTGTGAGTGCAAGAAATAGAAATAATGCATAGGGTACACATCCATCACAAAATGGACATACACATGTGCACACACAAACACACTCACACATAATGAAGATTAGGTAGTTTGAAAGATCATATTTGTTTTGTAAATGACCTACATTATTATGATCCCACCTACAGTGTTACAAAAACCCCTGGCTGTCAATTTTATTTCTTTCAAATCAGTTGAGGTTTCCAAAACTGAAAACAAATGAGTTATTTTCTGCACATAGGCACAGTTAACATAATGAGACATGAATTATTTATTTTACACAGATCCTAGATAAATCATTCTTATTCAGTGTTCTCATTCCTTTCAAGTGGAAGGAATGTCTTCCTAGTGCTACAGTGAGTCACCCTTTATGAATCCCCCCTCCCCCCAAACAGGCCTTCAGATCATTAGCAGATCAGCCCCTCTTCATGTAATTCTGGGGAACATTTTAAAGTAAAAAACACGAGTTAAGGTTTTTCAGGGCTTTGGTTAGTTGGGCTGAACATCTCATCACTCCTACTTCTTTATCTTTTCAAGCATTAGATTTAAAATATTTATGTAAACACCTGAAAACCTGTATCAACTTTTATTTCAGGCTTAATAAGGTGCTTTTCAAATTCCTATCTAACTTCACAAAGCTTGGCAGTTTCAGTTTGACATGGCATTTAGATAATGTTTCAACAGTTTATCTTAAACATTTTCAGAAATTTCAGCAGCATTACCTGAAACAACACATTCCTGTAGCCACTTTTTTTCAATTCTAGGTGGCAGTGTTTTAAAATATTTTAGATCAGTGTATTCATTTGTAAATGAGCACAGTTATTCCTATCCCTCCACAAATAAACATTCTGATTTGCCCTAAACAAGAATTACTATGCTGGAAGAAATTAGGTTAATGTTATTACCATGTTTACACAGTCTTTGAGATATGCTGTTTTTATTTTTTTGTTTGTTTTTTTTAAATCATCCTTTGAATTCTTCTCAAATAAACTGCAACTGCTACAAGGTGCAGTCTACACAACTGAGTAAATTTGAATTCATAGACATACTTATCTGCAATAAGAAATACCCCATTATAGGTTCCTAGGTACTTACTGAGCTACTGATCTCTGATGATCTTTAGAAGCTTCAGTATGTTCTCATAAAATTTTAGCCTTTATATTTTAAGCATGGATAATGCAGAGATGAGGGTGCTGAACCAGGGGTGAATTTGTGGTTACCCATCCATCCGTCCATCCATTCATTCAGATTACATTTCAATAGTTGAACAGAAGCACTTTGTTTTATGTGGAGAGAATAACAATTACAAAGAAATGTTTCATTTATGTTGCAAAAGAGATTTAGATCTCTTTGAGTGGTGATTTATGCTATTGGACTTGAAATGTGTAGTATGTCTGAAATAACGGGGTCTTTTCAGGCTGTGTACATGAGGCAGAGATCACCCCTTAGTAACCTGCATGACACCGAGAAGATGGATGAGGCTTTGACATGGTCCCCATTGTTGTTTTATGATTTAGGCCCTTGATTTTCTCAGTAAGAAAACATTGTGGGAGTTCAGATTGTGCCCAATGCTTCAACAGGTGCATACCAAACCAGGCGTTATAGTTAATTATAGGCCTGATTAGTGCAGAATTCAGTGAAATGATCACATCCCTGGTCCTGGACACCATACCTGTAGTAGTAAGTTGTGCAGTAAAATGGGATGTCCTAAAAATAGTGGCTATATGGTGATTGAAGGACAGTTTGTTATGAACATAGGTTCCCAGGTCTCTAACTACGGGATCAATTTTCAGGGGTTAGTTTATCAATGCGATAGCTACATCGGACTTCTTGTTTGCTGAAGGATACTGTTATACATTTCTTGGCATATTGTTTTAGCCCATGATTTTGACACCAGCTATTGCTTTTGGAAGATCTTAATGTCCACTTTGGAATCTGTGATGGCATGAAGTTTCCAGTCATCTGTGAGCTTGGTCAGCCATAAACCCTTAATAGTAGCTTTGACCACTGAGAAGTAAATACCAAAGAGGAGTGGCCCGAGGACAGAACCCCGGGTACACTGCTGGTGACATTTTTTTGAAGGAGGTAGAGCTGCCCAGCCTAATTTTCTGAGTTCTGTTTTTGAACCAATTTGCTATCCAGTGAGTTACATATTGGTGAATTTGCATGTCTCTGAATCTAGTGTAATTAAAGCCACTGCTAAATAGCACTTGCCAGCATTCATTACTACTGACGGTGCATGATGCACATTGGCACAGCCACCCACTCATCCACTCTATCATGCATAAATGCAGGACATTCATAAGCAGACAAACACTCTCCCAAGCATCCCCCCATCCCACTCCTCCATTTAGTCATACTCACAAACATACTCATCCATAGACAGACAGTCAGAGACAGACCGACTCACTCGCTGGATACCATTCACATCCCTGCAGACATGAGCACACAGCTCCCACTGCTAGTTCACATCTGAAATTCCTGACACTTAAATAATCAGCATGATTTTCTGTGCTAATTTACACTTCTGAGCGATTCTGTGAATCACCATGCTGCATAAATCCCTTCCCACAGGCATTTCTGCATGACAATATAGGGCTAATTAACATTAGCCACTCCATCAGGTTGCCTTATTAGTGTTTAGTTCAGCTGTGGATATGGCCAACCTCTGTGATTCTACTGATCATGTAAAATCACTATGGTGGGTCTGTCTCTAAGTCAGAAAGTGTATCCATGAATGGTTGGCCACTCTTGTTGAGGCTTACCGCTCAAAGTAGCCCTTTATGAATCACCTCCCAGGTGATGTCTTATTACAAATGTGTCTCCCATACTCAGTATAATGATAAGGCCAAACAAGGGCGTCTACTTATTTTCATTCTGCTCTTCACCAAAACAGCCTGAATTTTCTTAAAATCAGCACATTTCTTCTAGTTTGCCTTTTCTCCTGAACATCTCTTAGATTCACTTTTTCAGCACTTAAAAGTTTGGGTATGGTCACTGCATAGGTGTTTCTGTAATCATGGAGGAACATTAAGTTTGCTGGTGTGGTACCTCTTGTAGGAAGTATGAAACCTCTATACCCTGTCAACATATTGGTCATTTGTTGTTTCCATGGAATGACTTTAATCCTCGCATCGCTTATTGCTGAAAGGGAGCTATCGGGCCTGAGATCCATTTTGCTGTTTTTTTTTTTACTTCAAAACAGTAAAAGTAAGATGTTTAATCACCATTCCCATATAGTTGCTGTATTTTCAGTACTAATATTTTTGTTACAAGAATAACATTGCACCCATTGCACATTGTAGCATAGACTTTTCCTAGTATAACTTTTTTCTGAACTAGGTGAAAAGATTTAAAGTCCATTAAAGTTGTGCAGAATGCTGCAAACTGTTGTCTCAGCACCACTGGACTCCAGCACTACTGTTGAGCGGCACATGGAGTGCAGAGGGTTCTAGGAGTTAATGTTTCATTTCTCACTTAATATTACTCCCCTTCTACTAATACTACTCTACAAAATTCTCTATTTATACATTTTCTAATATGTTAACATCAGTCAACCTCTTTGAAGGCACATTTTATAGTTGCTGCCTTTGAAAAGTCAGTAGCCTAGCCACTGTTGCCTAAAAATTTGTACCATGTTATCTTTAATGTTAGTTGCCTGCTCAGCCCAGAATCACACAACACAAGTCATTTATGTTACTAACATTTTTTGAAAAAATATTTGCTATATACAATCACTTATACCCTATTTTGCTGACATTTTATTCACACATGCATGTAGTTTGTTATAATTCTTAGCGTTGTTTTTTTGTTTTTGTGTTGCTTGCTGAACCATACATTATTTGTCATCCTTTCCTGAAAAATTATAGTGTTTTCTAAAACTGAAAATTACCATTGCACGTACGTACTGGCATTTTCATCAGTTTGTTGAGTATATGTACAACATAGCATTGCAGCGTCAATACTTTGAAACCCCACATTTAGCAGTTTCATTTTTATTACCGCTTACTTTAGATCTTACAGGGGCAAACCCACACGGATGCACACATAGTCAGAGGCATACACACAATCCCATTTGTACATGAAATGCAGAATATGACCATATGGAAATACCAAACAGAAATGTATTGAAATGCCATCAAGTTGTAGCCAGTATAAGGGTTTTAAAGTTCAACTCTACATAAAGTGCGTAGACAGAGGAACACATTATTAAATCTGGACAAAATTATATTGTTACTGTCACTAAATTGAATATCTTGATATTGTGTTATGCAAAAGAGAGTGAGCACCCCCTTCTATTTGTATGTGTCTGTGGGACTACACAAAAATGTTTACTAAAATGGCACCAAGAAGAACAAAAAGGATTGAAAAAAAATAGATGGAGGGGGGAACTTGTACACTAGTTATAAGAGATATATGAAAAGCACACCAGAGAAGATTATTTGGAATGATAAGGTACAGAAATAATGAATGATGGGGAGGAGGACTTGTTGCTGAAAGTGAAAAGCATAACAAAAACTTTTAGTAATGACTTTATTTTGTTTTTTTATCCCCCCTTACCTATCCCCAAGGATGCAGAGCTGAAAAGGACCGCTGATGAGAGTTTCCGGATCCAGCGTGCTTATGGACATTACTTTGACTTCACTATTTTGAACGACAACCTGGATGGAGCATTCAAGAACCTGCAGGAGGCCTTGGAGAGGCTGAACAGAGATCCTCAGTGGGTACCTGTTAGCTGGGTGTACTAACAGGATACCTCAGTGGCTACTGTGTGTGGGATGGCAGAAGGACACTAGTGGTACTTGTACCACTGTACCACTGCCATGTTGTGGGAAGGAGGACTTTTCAATGTTTACCCTGTCAAATGTTAAATGAGAAAAGATAAGTCCTGGTTTAAGCCATCAGTTTACTGTCCATTTCCCCTCAGTAAATCCTGCCACGTCTAATGAAGAGGTTGTTTTATGCTAGGAACCTCACACATTGCAGGTTTCTAGACATGATGGGGTGTTAGAGTTGTTATGCTTTATTGACTGCATAGTTACTTCTCTTCATCAGTTGTGATTTGTTCCCTTACATCACTGAAATAACAGTGCTGTAACTTATTGGACAGGTCAGGTGTCTGTCTTACTTCCATGTTTCACACCTGTAAGTATAAAACGCTAGCTTAGGGTGGCACTGTTATTACTTATTGGGCAGGTCAGGTGTCTGTCTTACTTCCATGTTTTACCCCTGTAAGTATAAAACGCTAGCTTAGGGTGGCACTGTTATTACTTATTGGACAGGTCAGGTGTCTGTCTTACTTCCATGTTTCACACCTGTAAGTATAAAATGCTTAGCGTAGCGTAGCACTGTTATTACTGCTGCTGGCGCTAAAGCGTTTCATCACTGAGTGTTACTGAGGGAAAGATGAACAAATCAAAACTGTACTGCTGATGCATCTGTTGTCCTTATTTATCAGTGCATGACAACTGGGTCATACTTGCAAATGGTTTCACTGGCCTTTTATTATTTATGTAGAATGGCCCAGCATTTGGTGCTGGTCAGAATGGGATTGACCTCTTTTCCCCGTGCCCTTTTCTCCTGCAACCCATACACCATCAGCCCTCCCACCCAACACTCTCACTTAGCCCATTCATTCCTCCATCCTTTCATCATCTGAGGACACAGGAGAGGGTGAGGTAAGAAGCAAAGATCAGATGCTTTCTGCATGCTTCCTGGTCCCCCAACTCCTCCCTAGATGGTGGGATATGCATATTTTGGCCACTAACCTCAAAGATGATTTTCCCCTAGTCAGTGAACATAGCCTATTTAACAACTCTAGCTTTAAAGTTTTCATTGTAACACTTATGATTTCATGGCCCTGTCCTCCATCCACCACATGGTATAATATATGTGCCAAATAGTGTTAAGTCCACATACTGTTTTGCATTTACATTTTGGATACCTTTTTATTCTTCTGTGGAAATAAATGGCTGTTTAGTCTTCCAAATATGATTCTGTGCTGCCATCTTGTGGTCATGATTTGTAACAGCTAGGTAGGCAGGCAGGTGAGGCCTGAATTAGGCAGGTTTTTGTTCATAGGTTCATAAATTAGTACCAAGCTAACTGCTTTATGGATCATTTTAAGCCTAGCCAATTACCTCATGTGAGATTCAAATCCTGCACCTTGTGTCTGTAAGGTAAACACCTTAACCATTATGCCAACCTCCAATCACAGAGCTTGCATTGAGTTTTCAAGGGTTTATTCTTGGCCTCTGCCTAGTACTATTTCCCAGGTCCTTTCAACCTCTGTTGTCTCTTGCAGAGGAGTTGAAGAAATCACAAGTTAATTTAGGTACATTGAAATATGTCGAGGAATGACTCACCTGATAGGAGAAAATTTCCCACATTTGTCTACCAGGAATAAAAAAAATATAAACTGAGCTTTTGTAGAGGGCTGTTTTGCATTCTCAGATCTTCATTTTATCTGCATTCATCTGAAAGTAATATAGCCTGCATAGAAACTTGCTGTCATGCAAATCTGTTCTGTTTTTTTTTTTTTTTTTGTCAGCATGAATTAATCACCCATAACAAAGTAGGAATTGTAAACATAGTTCCCTCAGTAAAGTAACAAAGTAACAGAGTATGTTTAGTATTTCGGATATTCTTGATTCTGCTTTGGACAGCAGCACACAAGGAGGACATTAGAGTGTTTGGCCATGATGATCTTTAACAGAACATGGCAGTTGAGATGTAGGAATTACGTGGTCTTTATGGGGTCTGGTACAGTTTAGTTTCACACATTTATCCTAGCAAAATGCATTACAGGGAGCCTTTAGCACTCTAATCAGGGGTTTCCCCACACTGATGTTTGGTGAAATGTACCATCATGTATATAGCCCTTTCACAGATGTTTACCAAGGTGTCCTGGCTTGCATTTATTATCTCCATTTCCGATAGCTACTATGTGTTTGTATTTACCACCAATGAACTTCATGAAAGAGTTACACTTCCATCTTGTTAGGTAATCAAACACACACACAAAAATGCATTGCAAGATAGAGTGGATACGGATTTGACAAAAATGTAGAGTTTGAGCTGTAGTGTCTAATTGTATACATTTTTATTTTGGAGCTGAACAGCACTGGGATTGGCTGCTTAAGAGATAAAGATCCACTAGAAGAAAAACAACTTTGGTTTAGAAAACAACCATCTTCAGCAATTATAGTGGCAGACCTGTGTAGTGGTGTTCTTTGACATTTATTGATCACACAGTTGGAAACTGCCTCCATCTGAAAATGCAGTCACCATGGCCGGGGCAGTGGCAACTACAGATATACCTTTTGTATTTTTAACTAGCTATTTCAGCATCTGCTGCGCTGTTTTGTATACTGTAATACCTGTTGTTCATAAAGAAGAAGAAGTCTGAATTTACGATCCTTGGAAGAAAACAAAATCTGTTAAATACCTTTGGTGGCAGCCATAGAAGCCCGTGCCATTCATATGAATGAGGAATTCACAACAGTCTGTCTTCTGTGACTGCATTTTTTACACTCATGTTTTCCTCACTGCTTATGGAAAACATTCATACAAAGAATAGGTTCATAGGTTCATAGGTTCATAGGTTCATACTAGGCTATCTGCCCGAGGGCATTTACAAGCCTAGCCCATCGTTTTGTGGCTTACGCCACCCCTTTAGTATGGGGAACTATACCCATTATTTTGCTGTGCCTCTGTCGAGCAGTGACACTGAGGTAATCCCTGGGGTATATCTGCGATCTCCCATCCATTGGTCAAGATTTCTCTTGAACAAGGCCAGCGAGGTGCTCTGCCTCTCATGTACCGGGATTTTGTTCCACAGCATAGAGAGTCTTTGGGTGATGAATCTATCCCTCCAGCACGTCCTATTAATAGCCGTGTCGAGGTTTAAGTCTCCGCCTTGTGGCTCTGATGGATCTGGATTTTTGAGGTGAAGCATATTCATCAAATCTGGGTTTGACATGGCCTTGTATGTTAGGCAAAGGTCACCTCTGAGACTGAATAGAGCTGGAGTTCTTTCAGTCGGGCAGCATAGGATAGATTTTTGAGACCCTTTATCCTTTGGTGAGGAACTTTGTGGCCTCTCCAGCTGCTGCAAGTGTCGGGTCAGATACATTCAATGGGGCATTGTACTCAATCATTGGTCTGATGAGTGATGAGTAAAGGGAGACTATAACCTCCCTTGATCTAGATGAGAATCCCTTCATGATAAGGTGGGCAATGTAGAAGGTCTTCCTAAGTACTTTAGCTACATGGGTGTCGAATGACAGACTACTATCAACCTGGGTCCCCAGGTCCCTGATAACTTCTTCTGTGCTCAGTGGATTGCCACCTATTCGGTAGCTAGGGTAACCTTGTTTTTCCCGAAGGGTATGACTATGCATTTTTGGCATTTAACTTTAGGCCGTGGCTCTGGCACCAGTTATCCGTTTCTGTGAGACCCTTCTGAAGGATATCTGTATCAGATGTGTTTTCTACTATGGCCAGTTTGCAGTCATCTGCAAACTTTGTCAACCATAACCCTCCTGTGTTTGCTTGTACTTCGGAAAAGTAGATGCCAAACAAGAGTGGGCCCAGGACTGGGACACCACTTGTGACAGGCTTTGAGTCTGACATGGCGCCAGCAACTCTGACCCTGTGGGTTCTGTCACTCAGCCAGTTTGCAACCCATCTTGTGATGTATGGGTTGACATTTAAGCTGATGAGTTTTTCAATGATACCCGAGTGGGGTATTGTATCGAAGGCCTTAGCCAGATCGAGGTAGGCTGTATGGACTGCCTTTCCCTCATCAATGGCTTTGGTGACTGTTTCGAAAAAGTCAACCAAGTTTAAAAGGCATGATCTGCCTTTGACAAAGCCAAACTGGGTTGGATCCAAAGTCTGCAAATTCCCTATGTCTTTATTTATGAGGTCCATTAGGATCCTCTCCATGGCTTTGCAGATAAGGCTTGTCAAGCTAATGGGCAAGGTGCAATACTTCCTATAAAAACAGTGTGTCATCCTATAAAAACAGTGTGTCATCTTAAAAGAAAGGCTATAGGGAAAGGATGGAAGTTAAGTGCACTTTGAGGCAACATAAGTAGGACAGAATTTCCTGTGCCCTGCTTCTGTATCCTTTTCGTATTTATTCAAACCCCAGTACTCTTAACTGGGGTCTTGTAAATTGTCTTCCCTGTGCATTCTAATATGTATAGGCATAGGCTAAATAAATTGTAAGCACTGTTTTATTAAACATGTTTTAAGAAAATGTACAAGGACTGTTTCATTGTTATAAAATCGAACTGTCATCTGTTTGTGGCAGGCATGAAATGGTACAAGATCAAACTGTGATTTATTAATGTGCTTGTTTTGTTTATAAGGATACATGTACCATGTATGCCTCCTCTCCCTGTATGGCACCATAGTAGAAAGAGAAGTTTCATCCTTTTTAGTAGGGTGCTTCTTCAGAGTATCTTGTTTCCCTTATCCAGCATTCACCTTCCGGCATAGCTAATATATTTATTTTTTAAAAGAAAGATAGTGGACTTTAATAGAGTATATACATTACCACTTTAGCCCTCCCTAAAATGCATGGAATTGGTTGATTTGAATTAATTTTTATCTAATTGCTTGTTTTTGTAGTATACCCTCGTCTCACTGTTGTGCAGCTGATGACTCATTGTAAAACGCTGGACATACCTCTTAATATGTAGACATTGAAAACAGAGACAAAGGCCTTTGAAAATAGGAACAAATATCTGAACATCTAATTAGAATAAAATTATTAGTATAATTAAAAAGCAAAAAATAACAACTAGGGCATACCTCTTTCCACTTCAAGTAGGAATGTAGGATGCAACACAGAAATGCTTTTTAAAAAACAGTGTGTGGCAAAAATGATGGAAAAATATAAGCACATTATCAAAGAGACAGTGCAAATTATGTATACTTTAATGAGCTGTGTCACAGAATTCTACTGTGCATGGTTGCTTATTTTTGCTTCAGAAAAGGGGGGGTGTCGAATGTGTATCATCGTCCTTTAAATTATTATTGTCACAAGTGTGTTGATCATGAAGTGTGGTTTCTATGTACTAGAAAGATCCAAAAATCATTAGCGATGAAGACAATTCAGAAAATTGTGTGAAGGTGTAAATCAAGCCTATAAATAGGGTCAAACATCCAAAAATAGGGCATTCTATGCAGGGATAAATCAAGCCTGAAAACAGGGACAGATGTTCAAAAAATGAGACATCCTAAATCAGGCCAGAAAATAAGAACATTCCTTTAAAATGAGGACAGTTGAGATGTCTACAGCTGGAGGGCTGTGCATGTCTACAGCTGGAGGGCTGTGCATTTGTGTTTTCTTTGGTTATTTTCCTAGGTAAGATAGCTTTGTTGGATTGTTAATGTTCATCACTGATTTGGAACAGGAAGTAGATGTGAAGGTGGAACTGACTGGCTTTTGTTCCAGAATGACTAGTTCATTTTACTTAGCTGTGTTTACTCAGAAAAAATAAACCCTTTTATGTTATTGATGGATATTTGTTTAATCTTGAGAAAGACTTAAAATGATGAGTTATTGGGGTTGCAGGTGTAAACTTACTGACAGGTGTTGTGGAACAGCAATCAGCATGCCGTGCTCTTCTGGTGAAGGGTTACTGTGGAGTTCTACTAATTATCACCCACAGAGCCTGCTCTTGTGCTAACATGATGTGATGTATGCTGGTATGCGGCATCCAACATATGCCAGACAACTTTTTAAAGGAAGTTGTTTCATTAATGTCAAAGGAGTCAGCAGCAGAAATTCCATCACACACAGCAATGCTACAGCATGTTAACCCATCAACACAGATGCTGTTTAAGGGGAAAGTGGATTGCATTCTGTCTTTTTATTAATTGGATATTTCAAAATGGACAGAAGGCAGTAGAATCTCTTTCTAATGAATAAATAACTCCCAAAAGCTAGAGGTGGTCTGTCACAAAAACAGTCAATATCGACAGAAAAAAAGACAGAAAATCCACCCAAGGATGGCCAGTCAACGAAATCCACAAAAAATTCCAATTAAAATGTAGTCCTTTAATACGAATAAAACTTCGACTTGAAATAAAATGAAAAATAAAAAGCTCAAAACTGTCCCTTGAAGATATCCGATAAGCACTTTTGACTGTTGTCTTCCTCAGATCGCTTTTTATTTTTCATTTTATTTCAAGTCGAAGTTTTATTTGTATTAAAGGACTACATTTTAATTGGAATTTTTGTGGATTTTGTTGATTGGACATCCTTGGGTGGATTTTCTGTCTTTTTTCTGCCAATAGAATCTCTTTCTGGTTGCTGTCAAATCCAGTTTAAGATACAGGTATAATTCTTTTTTTTTCTGCTATCTAGAATCTTATTAATTAATCTTAAGGTTCATTATTAATGTTAGATGAAACTTTTTTATCAAAGTATGTTGGCAGTTGTGTAATATTTACATCCTTATAAATTTGTATGCAAGTATGAAAAGAGTGTGTGTGTGTGTGTGTGTGTGTGTGTGTGTGTGTGTGTGTGTGTGTGTGTGTGTGTGTGTGTGTGTGTGTGTGTGTGTGCACACGCAAGTACATGTTCCTGATGTCCCCTTCTTTTTGCAAGATGACATTCATCAAGAGGGATACTTATATTTTTTATTTAACTACTCCATTGTTTCCCTATCATTCCATCAACAACACCCTAGAATATTGTGAACAGCAACAAATTTTAAACTGTCACACACGGCCCAGAGCAAAGAAGTGCAAAAGTGGTTTAACTGTGTCTTGACACCGAGTCGTACTGATAAAGTGTTTACTGCATCAGTCTTTCTCAGGATTTCTGTGCTGCGTTGACTTATGCTTTCTTCATACAAAGGTGGCCACAGGTTTACCACAGTTTCACCTGCAGATGCCATGCGGATGCTTTCATCATACCTGCCTTCACAGCTGTCTTGCACATGAAACTACAGTGGTGTGTCAGGAAGTGCAGTCATTTTATGAGGAGCTGCACATATGTTATATTACAATTAGTTTGTGCAACTACATATTAAAACTATTATATTGACATAATTAGCTCTACAGATGTATTCAACTTGTCTGTATATTAAAGACATCTACACACTTTTTGTACCCATTTTGCCATTAAAATGTCGCTTAGCCTTTGGTATTCTTCTCATTTCTCTCATCCATTCTACCCAGCTTCCCCAGCTGCTCCTTTCTGGACAATCACGGACATGAATTTCAGTGGGTGGCTGGGCCACCTATCTTCCATGGCTCTCTGCCTTGTGGAATAGTTGTCTAAAGTCTGGGGAGTGATGAACCCTGTGTGGAATTTCAATCAAGGTACTGAGAATTGATATTCTTGCAGCAGACAGTTAAGTTTTCTATAAGAGGGGGTGATGCCAGCCAAGCAGTGTACATCTCTGCAGTTCCTTATATGAGTGGCCTAAGAATCTTCTGGTGTCTACCAGAGATTCCACAGGCATTGATCACTCCAAAATCCTCCCTACTCCGTGCCAGAAGAGCTGGCCATCAAATTCTTTATCCTGTATGAAAAAAAAAAAAAAACCCTACAAGCAGCCTGGTTTCATTTTTGAATGCAGGTCACTTTCAGTACTGGTGAATGTCCTGCCTCTGTGCCCCCAGACCAGCTATTGACTTCATTTTGCTTGTGATCTGTCCTTCCCGCACCGTTTTTTAAATGTTTCTACTGTCCTAAGTTGCATCCTTCTTGAGTGTTACTTTTCTTATTCACCATCTATGAGAAGCAATACTTCTAGCATCAATTCTAAATTTAGTGCCATCCCTCCCACATGCCCTCATCTTGCCTTCTAAGCTGTCCCTTTATCCTGTGTGTCCATTTCTTGCCTTCTTCCTTTCCTACATCTTTTGTATTCTCTATAGGTATCATTCCCATCTTATTACAACTGATCTAGTCTCTCTAGTTTCATTCCCATCTTATTACAACTGATCTAGTCTCTCTAGTTTCATTCCCATCTTATTACAACTGATCTAGTCTCTCTAGCTTAATTCCCATCTTATTACAACGGATCTAGTCTCTCTAGTTTCATTACATGTCCTCCACCAACACTGTATGCCAAGTGTGGTCTCACAAAAAGCCCTATACATACAATTATGACAGCATCCCTGGTTTATAGTCACCAGCCTACACATCACAACGTTATATTGTTCTTTGCCAGTTTTCTTAGTTTGTTTCGGTTGATTAATTTTATTTGAAATAATGATCCCTGGTTCTTTACCTCCTCTGCAGTTGCCTTCATATTCTTGTCTGTATTTATATTGCACATCTGGATTATTGCAACTAAAGGATATACTTTTGCAGTTATATTACAAGTCACTTCTTTATTAGTTGCATCAGCCTTCCAAGATGCCTTCCTAACAGTCTTCCCCGTCCTCCATTTGTCCTAGTTATAATGTCATCAGTGAACAAATGGTGATGTTCCCAATCCCATTGGTAATATTTGCCCCAAATAAATTAACAACACATGCAACCCCACTGATCCATGAGTTACTCCAATGATCAGTTCTCTGTCTTTGCTCCCTACCTAAGCACCGCTTTCTGTTTCCTGACTGATAACCAGTTTTAATATCTTTTATTATATTCAGGACTTCTGCTAATCCCCTGATGTTCAGCAGTTCTTTATGTGGAACTGCATCAGAGGCCTTGCTTGTCTTTTTAAATGGTTTGATGCTGGAAACACTATAAAATGTGAACGAAGAAGTCTGATGTCAGTATCATCCTTCTGGTCGTTGCTCTTCTTCTGTTAGCTAAACTGCAGTGAAAAATCCATTTTGAAATAATAACCTGGCTTAAATAAATTCATTAATTTTGGAGGAGGGTTGTTTGAAAGAACCTTACACATGTTTGAGTCTTGTAATTTATAAGACTGCCGTGCTGTGGATGAAAAATCTTCTGAAGTCCCCCACAGATTAGTCGCAGACTACAAAGTGTGTTCATTGAAAAGGAAAAAATTAAATGTGACACATTTAAAATTAAGAACATAATTAGAAGTCCTTGACAGTGTCTTATGATGTTCTTCAGCTGTTACCAGCATATATATATATATATGTATATATATATATGTGTGTGTGTGTGTGTGTGTGTGTGTGTGTGTGTGCAACAACAACAACACTCATTTAAGGGTGTAGTTGTAAGCCACTAGAAAAGATCCTGCAGACCAAGGATCTGACTTTGGAGGCCTTTTGCTTTGCTGACAGATGGGATTTTCGCATCTACCGTTACCAGGCAGGTAATATATTTTTATCTTATTACTGTGATTTTTTAATTTTATTTATTTATTTAACATTTGTTGACCAGGAAAGTCCAACTAGGACAGAACCTATTTTCAGTGGATGCTCAAGGCGAAACACTCCAGATGCATGTCTTTGGAATGTGGGAGGAAACTGGAGCACCCAGAGGAACCCCACATAGACACAGGAAGAACATGCAGACTCTGCACAGAAGGCACCCCAGCTGAGAATCAAACCAGAGAACCTCTTTCCGTGAGGTGACAATGCTAACCGCTGCACCACTGTGCTGCCCGTTACAGGTTTGATCTTTATCTCAGAATTCATGTTCTTATGTTTGATGCCTACATGAATGAAGTTTTCCAAGTGTTTAAGCCAGTGGGTCATAAGTTCAAATCCCGGTTAATGCTGTCTCTACTGGTTGGATGAGAAGCCTGACATCAAGCACCAATACAAATACATTAGTTCACTCTGCCATCCAAATACAGAAAAAAGAGAACTTAGAGACTTTCCTCACTTCTCATAAGATGGCAGTCATTTATTTATTTATTTGTATGAGCTTTACAGATAACACTTAGTGGCTCTTTTTTAGTTACAAGCCAGTATAGTAAGCTGGAGAACCCAGACACATCACATGGATGTGAGTTGCTGATACCAGCTTGCTTAACCTGCTTTAGCTGTGGCTGGACAGACACCTAGGAGAGGCTGGGTGGTTCTGCAGTGGAGGTAGAGTTGGGGATGCTCACTTGCCAAATAACATACATGCTGCACATAGGAAATACTCACCTGCACAGAAACGCACACAACATTGCATGCAGCACTGTGTGAGCTCCACGTCCAAAGCTGTTACTCATATAATGGCAAATAATATAAGCAAGAAAAATCTGATGGTAGCCTGAATAATAGGTTCATAGGTTCATAGGTACTAGGCTATCGGCCCAAGGGTCTAAGTAAGCTTAGCTAACAAGGTTCCCCTGGCTTATGCCACCCAAGAAAGTTATTTTCATGTACCCCTGTCGAGCAGAGACACAGAAGTGATCCCCGGGGAATATTTCCTATTTCAAATCCACTCATCAAGATTTTTCTTGAAAAGTGCTAATGAGGAACTTTGCTTGACATAGATAGGTAGCTTGTTCCACAGTATGGGAAGTCTCTGGGACAGGAATCTATCCCTCCACCATGTCCTGTTTATTGTGGTGACAAGGTTTAGGTCCTTAGAGCATGTAGCTCAGAGGGATTTTGGTTTCTTTAGGTGTAGCATGTCCAACAACTCTGGGTTTGACATAGCTTTATATGTTAGGCAGAGATCACCTCGGAGTAGGTGATATGCTACAGAATAAAGCTGGAGTTTTTTGAGATGGTCAGTGTAAGGCATCTGTTTGAGGCCAGTAATCCTCTTTGTGAGGTACTTCTGTGGCCTTTCCAGCTGCTGCACATGTCTTGTGAGGTACATTCCAAAAGGGGCGTTGTACTCTATAATGGGTCTAATGAGTGTCGAGTAGAGATGAACAATGACCTCTTTTTTCCTGGACGAGAACCCTTTTGTGATGAGGTGTTCCACATAGAAGGATTTCCTGACTACTACTAGATAGTAAAGAGATAAAAAACATAGTGGTTCACAATTGGAGGATTTTAAAATCTAACAATGAGCTTAAGTCAGTAGTCAATAAAAGGGCAAAAAACTTTAAAGAATTTTTAGAAGGTGGGCAGCACCAAAACGTAACAGTAGGGAGAGGTACTTACAAGTGTAAGAGTTGTAATTATTGTAAGTATATTTCAGAGGGACCATTTTTGAGGTTTGTACCCATGAGATGATTTTGCAGGTCCCTGGGGGGTTTTACTTATAATTCCACCTTTGTGGTATACATGGCAAAATGTTCCGTCTGTTCCTCCTTTTACACTGGAAAAACTAACAGACAGTTAAAACATAGGATTTATGAGCATTATTATGCTATAAAAAGGAAGAATTCAGACAATGCACTTTTTAAACACACTTTAACATGTGTAGGAAAAACAATATTAAATTTTATTTTGGAGTTATGGACCATGTCCCTAGTAATTTTAATGGAGACTGAGATTGTGAACCTTTATTATAGGGAGTTCAAATGGCAAACTTTGCTGCATGTGTGTAACTCACCAGGTTTAAACAATGGAGTGAATTACAAAGCTGTTTTAAGAAGAAAAGCTTATTACAAGAAATGTAAATGATTTGTTTGTGTTTTTATAAAAGGTTTTATGTTTTAAGGCATACATTTTAAGTCCTTTTAAAAGAAGGAAAGTTTTAACATGATAGAATGTTTTTTATTCAGAAGTGTTGAGTGGTAATGTTCTAGTAAGTAAGAAAATGACGGTTGCAGTAGGCAGTGGAAAGAAAAATATTAAGAAAAAAAGTAAAGAAAGAAAGTTTCACCAAAAATAAATAAGTAAATAAGTAAATAAATAAATAAATACTGTGGCTCATAGGTTCATAGGTGTATATTGAACTAACATCGACTGGGGCCTTTATAAGCCTAGCCATGTATTCTAAAAGTATCCTACGGGTCTTTGAAGTAGAAGTGACCAACTACTAATAATGCTGAAGTAGCCATAAAGTTAAATCATAACAGAACACTCTGGCCATTTGGGTTAATAATAACGAAAGGAGTTTAGCTTTGGGAGGCAAGTGGTGAAGAACATCAGGTCACATATGGTGATGGGAATGTTCTAGATTCCGCATTGTATAGAAAACAAAACAATGGTCCATATAAGGGGAGTTTAAAGCAAGCAGAATGGAAGTGATATTTGAGTTCAGTACAGGAACGTGGTTCACGTTAGTTGAGATTCCGTTCGTTGAGATTAAAATCATATAGCAGCAACATTTGAGACGAATAAAATAAAAGGATTTTAACGTAGGGAAGGTGTTGGGGGACAGCAGGTCACGTAGAGTGAAAAGAATGTTTGAGATTTTAGGTTCTAGCATAAGAAAATGAAAAGATTGGTGCAAGTAAGGTGAGTTTATACTGTGCGAGAACGTAGAAGATGGAGCTCTAGACAAGGGTTTGAGATAAAGTACATTTCTTATGAGACTGGTATACATAAGGTGAGTTTAGAATGTGAGCACATGTGAAGATGAATAGTTACAGAAAAGGTTTTAAAATGAAGGCATTTCTTAGAAAAGTGCAGTAGCTTATGCAAAGAAGCTTCTAAATATGAATGACAGTTCCTCTGTTGTGAAATGTGTATGCAGTGAGCTTTGTCTAAGAAAGGTCATGGTGTTCCGTAAGAGTACAGATGCATGTGAATCTTCACATTTTGTTTAGTGCCACCCTGAAGTAAATTTGCATTACTTAAAGAACTGGTTGTAACTGTAGACCTGTACTGGACAGTAGGAATGAATATACCTCTATGAAGGGAATCGTTTCCTTCTCAGATAAGGAAATCTTAAACCATGTAACAGTTTTTAGAAGGTGGCTTCATTTGTATTAATTTTCTATATATCCTGCTGAGTAAATCAGAGTGACGGCTCCATCCATATACAGAGGTATTTGAAACTGCTGTGTAAAATCTTCTAGAGTAGCACAGATAATTGTGAGAGGAAACACTGGACGTTATCTGTTGGTATAAATCAGTGAAATAATTAACTTCTTACTTGTTGAAACAGACCAATTAATTGTGTTGAGATCATCATCTACTTAAGTAAATATATCCAATATTATTTCAAAGTTATGACTGAACTTATCTTTGTACACTATCCACTTAGTTGTTTACTTCCTCTCTAAATATTTTGTGTATATATTTTGCAACTGATTCTGTTTCATACATTGTCTGGTGATAAATCTGAAATGGATCCCTTCTATCATTGTTCTGCACAGCTGACAAACATAACTAACTAACTAAATGCGTTACATAAAAAGTAAATGCAAAAAGTGTGCCCCTCTCAGCAGCATTCTGTATTTATTAATTCTGAGGATAATGACTCTCAAGCTAAAGAAAAAGTAAGTTCAATAATCATTGAGTATACATTAAGGGAAACGTAAAATGAGTCACAGTCGTCAGCTTTATATCAGTGTGTCAGGGCTCAGTGAGACATGCATCAGTGTAAAGGTGGCTCCCCATCAGAAATGAGGTGCCAGAAAGCTTGGCTTTATAAACATTATTGTTGAGTCCCTCTGTGGAGAACTAGTTATTAAACAATTAAGGTTGTGGATTAGTTTACTATAAGTAGTTCTTGATGATCTGGTAGAAAAAAAATGGCTAGACAGCATAGAGCATCATGTTTATAAGCTGAATACAGTGGTGTTAATAAAAATAAACAGAAACTCCTAAAACTGACATCTCACAGGGGGACTCTGCATGCAGTAGTGAGGTATGCAGACACTGAGACTCTGACCTTAACCCTTCAAAAAGTGTTAGGCAGATAACTATCAAACTCTTGGGCTGAGGGTGCCTAATAAAGGGAATTAACTAGATGATCCCTTTCTGGCTGCTGCTAGTGGATCAAAAGAAAGTGATGGAAAAGGAGGCCAGATATCAGGTATACACTTTTGTCTGTAAGTTAACAGTCACGATGGCTTTAAGATCCTCACGTGTTGTTAGTCACCCCACATCTAACAAGAGACTGAGCTTCTATCTATTCTTTACAGATGATTAAGATCCCAGGAGATGCATCTCTAGCATCCACCTTAGGAGGTGCATTCTGGGGTGTTCACATCACCCTCCAGACTGTCAAGCAGCCAGATCATGCATATATATTTATATAAATATATATATATATATTCAATCTTTCTTCAGGAAAAAGACTGCTGTCTCCAGATCCAGTGGAATTTACCAGCACAGGATACGGAGGGTCTCCTGTTATTCCCGCAATCATCAGTGCTTGTGGAACAGGCCCATCTGCTGGACGGTCACCAGCTATTCTTTATTTGGTGGAATCTATCCTTGTAGGTGCAGGAGCACAACATTAGGAAGCATGTATGCCAGTGCTAGACCCTGTGCAGGCCTTCCCAGTGGCAGTGATGCAAACCTGAGCACTCCTCACAAACAGCAGTCCTCACAACTGACCTGAAGCATTTGCCCATCACTCACTCAACATGTGTATGCTGAGCACTGCACCAAATATTCTAAAGCTGGAGTTAAAGTGGTGGGTCTCTCTCTATACTGCTGAAGAGTAATCAGATGGTCTAGAGGGATCCATCTTTGATATATATGAGGTCAATGCATTTCCTCTCTTTTCATCTCCTCCTTTGGTACTTAGTTTTCATTATCAGGGTGATATCCTCCTGTCTGTCCCCTTTGTCTTCTCCCAGAAACATCTTCAGTATCTGAGCAGTAAGGAGGAAGTGCTATCACTCATCCTACTTTTCCTAAAAGATATTTTTGCAGCCTGGAAATGTCTAGAGTTTGCTTCCAAGAGGGCTGGTGTTCTCAACAAGTTGCCACCTTGAGTGGAGTGAGAACCTTGTGATGCATTTTTTTTTCAGAAAACCAGTTGCTTTAAGATGTGTAGCTAGAAATTGTAAAATATTAGGCATTTGTGTTATTATCATGACTGAAAGCATACAAAATGTTTTAAGCAATTAAGTCACAATATTTGGAACCAGCTTGACATTATCTGGACTGGGGTTTTATTATTTAAGAAACTAAGATATGGGTACTTTCATTTGTAGTTTGTGAATGCCACTGAATTTTAGCTTCACATAACGTCAGATGTTATCTGTTTATAACCCCATTCTGTAATTCACCCCTAAAACAATCCCTGTAGTAATTAATTACATATCATTCAGTTGATTTTTAATAATTTAGAATGGTTTCCCCTTTGTCATTCAACACTGATATGCTACAGACTTGAACAAGAAAAGAAGCATTATTATCTGCTTCAAAACATTAATGCTTCCTCATGTTGCACAAAATGTTATAAAAGGTCCTTCAAGATTATATTTTCTTTTACTTGAAGCCAGTTAAAATATTTTATACAATTCATGTGTCTAAGGGCTATCTGCCTTTTTTTAATTTCTCCAAGTCTTTTGGGTTTCTAATACCATGTTTGGAATGGACTCCATTCCTAAACCAAAGTACGTTTAAAGTTCATGAAATTAGTATTGTTTCAATCTTTGATGTCAGCTAGTATTGCTCTTCGCAACACCCACAATGTGCCCAGTAATGACTCCTTCTGCAATTCATATGGAGTTACTTGTATCGGTAATATATCTAAGTATGATTGTAAATTCTTTTTTATAAGACCCATTGTTCCTACTACTGTTGGAACTGTCTGGGTATCCTTTTTCCACATTGCTCTCATTTCTGCCTGGAAATCCTTGTATTTTATGACTTTGTGTCTCTCTGTGCATAAGACACTGTAGTCACTGAGTGTAACAATTTCAATAATCATTATGTCTTTTCATGGACTACTACATTTGGTTTTCTCGCATCTATTTTTGAACTGTTGGTGATGAATGATCCCATGTGACAAAAACTTCATCATTTTCTATGATGCTTAGTGGCTCATGTTTCCAGCGTTTTTCATCTGCTTCAATATTATAATGTTTGCACAGTCCCCAGTGCAACAGTCTTGCGACATTATTATGCCTTTCGGTATACAGTCCTTCTGCCATTAGTATATCACAGCCAGCAACAGGATGTGTGACTGTTTCCATTTTTGTTTTACAAAACCTACATTTGTCTGTTTCAACTAAGCAGCGAAGTCAACTTAGACTTATTCTCCTCACATTTTAAAACGTTCAATATGTTTAGGTCTTCTGAGGTCAACAGATGCAGTTCGACGATTGTAGATCTATGCATGTAATCAATTCAAGGAGGCTCATACTGCCTTCAGAATGGGGAATATATGGTCTTGGTATTCACTGATTTTTATAAATCATTTGATGAGCATGAAGCATCCTTCTTGTTTTCCTATCCAACTGATCCAACACCTTTTGGGGCCAGTTAATCACTCCAAAGTTAAGACAGGAAGAGCAAATTGGTTTATAGCTTAGCCTTTGTTCCTAGATGTCAGTGCTGTTTTCAGTATGAATTTTAGTCTTCTAAAATATTCCCAAGTTTTATACAAATTTGTTCATGTTTTGTTGTTGAGCCTTCATCAATTCTCAAATATTTATACACTCCCTCTTGCTCAACTTCTTTTATATCACATTCCTGTCTCAGACTAATATCTTCTTGGTGCTGCAGCTTTCCCGCTTTACAGGTTGCTTTTGCACATTTATCAAAACCAAACAACATTCTTATATCATCTGAAAAAGTGGGACCACTTACAGTTCTTTCAGTTCCTCATCTGATGAACTATGCAGTTTTAAATCATTCAAAAACACTACAGTCTAGCAAGAGCTTCTTGATGTCCCTTAGCTTTCTTGTGACATAACTAGTCAAGTGTTAATCATCTGCCTGTATATGAAAGATTTAAAACAGGACAATTTCATAGGCAACAATTCAGATTAATCCAAATTTAATTACCAAAATTCTTTAATTTGGGTGCACAAATCCTCAACAAAATGGGATTTTTTAAACCATTTAAACCAGGTTTTCATATTCTGAAAGTAAATGAAAATAAATGTAGTAGTTATTAATTTGATTAATGCATGATCTGTAAATAAAACAGATTATATTTTGACTTTAATAACCTGATCATAAATTGATTTACATCAAACAACAAGAAAGATAATATGCTCAGCAAAAATAGTTGGATTTCATATGATGTGGTGTGTGTGTGTGTGTGTGTGTGTGTGTGTGTGTGTGTGTGTGTGTGTGTGTGTGTGTGTGTGTGTATAGCTATATATATATATATATATATATATATATATATAGATATATATATATATATATATATATATATATATATATATATATATATATATACAGATTATATATATATATATATATATATATATATATATATATATATATATATATATATATATATATATATTGATCTAGGACAATCTACTGAATGCGCATAACACCGAAACTAAAACGGCTGATCTCACCGAAAAAGCACCTTCGCTAAAGTGTGCAAAAAATAATAATAAATAACAAAATAAAAAAAAACCCACAGAACTCAAGTTTATGCAGGTGGGCAAGGCTTCCTGCACCCCCCACCCCCCTACTTTTATATTCTCACACCGATATTGCACTATACTGGGAAAAAGGGACTATTCCCTTATCTCCACTGTGCTACTATCTCAGCAATATCCATTTCCCCACGTTTTTCTCTTTTTTTAGCACACTGTCACAAAAGTGTTTTTTCGGTGAAAAACACTTTCGTGAAAGTGTGCTCGGCCATTTAACTTTCAGTGAAACAGGCGTTCGATAAACAGTACGGATCCTATATATAAATATATATATATATATATATATATATATATATATATATATATATATATATATATATGGGTCCCCTTCAGATAGTCAAACTTTTAAAAGCTCGACTTTCATATGGCCGAGACCATATGATCGAGCTTTTACAAGCTCGAACAGTCTGAATGGAGATCTCAGTACAGCACGGAATGGGAAGAGTTCCCATTTCTGCAATGTAGTGTGATCTCAGAGTTGGTATATTTGGTATATTTTTAGTAGCAGGGGGTGTGGGGGGTGCAGGGGGGTTTGCCTCCCTGCTAGACACATTTAGTTTTTTTTTTGTTTGTTGTATTTTTATTTATATATTTTATTTATTTATTGACATTAGGCCGCGGTGGTGCAGCGGTTAGCGTTGTCACGTCACAGCAAGAGGTTCTCCTCTTTGATTCTCGACTAGAGCACCTTCTGTGTGGAGTCTGCATGTCCTCCCCATGGCTGAATGACGTATAAAGACATGCAGGCAGGTGCGTGCGTGAATGGGTGTGCCCTCCTTGAAGGTTGGGTGTCGGGCTGGCAATTTGGCACTGTAAAAATCCACTGCCAATCATTAGCAGACCGGAGTTCCGCTGTGGCGGCTCCTAACCGGGAAAAGCCGAAAGACACAACATTGACATTTGTTAACTGGGTTGGTCCTGCTGCGCATGGGGCCCATTTTCAGAATAGACCCGAGGAGAAAAGCTCCATTAAATACACAGTAAAAGTACATCACAATATAAAATGATTAATTACATTCAATATGGTTATAATAGACAACTACAGAATTTTTAAATTAGTTATAAGCAAAAGTAATGTACAGAGTAGAAAAAAATAATCCCAAAGAAACACAAGTATTATATATACAGTGACAGGCTTGTATACAAAGAAAAAATGTTCTGCTTTATCTTCATTTGAAAAAAAAAAAGAAATCAGTGTATGCCACTCTACAGGGAGAGACAGAAAGAAGGGAAAAGAGGTACCTAGGTATGAGAAAGGGTGTAAGGAGGTTTGGTTGTTTTTTTTTTTTTTACATGATCGATGTTTCAAATGTTTGAACATATGGTCTCAGACATATGAAAGCCGCTCATTTGAGATTTCGATCATGTAAAGTAGACCCATATATATATATATATATATATATATATATATATATATATATATATATATATATATATATATATATATATATAATTTTTATTTGGCAGTTTTATAAAGTAAATGAAAATTCAAGACTTAACAAACCAGGTAGGACTCTCTCACATGAATTGATTCATGGGGCTGCATTTCATTGTGTTAAAAGTTTTCCTGCAAGAATTGTAGGTTAGTTGCCTAATTCCATTAAACTGTGAGTGATGTGACTGAGGACTGTTTGATACTGATTAACGGAGGCGTACTTTGACTCAGTAATATACTCAGTTGGCGTATTCTACCATAAGCGATGTGACTGAGGACTGTTTGATATTGATTAATGGAGGCATACTTTGACTCAGTAATATACTCAGTTGGCGTATTCTACCGTAAGCGATGTGACTGAGGACTGTTTGATATTGATTAACGGAGGCGTACTTTGACTCAGTAATATACTCAGTTGGCATATTCTACCGTAAGTGATGTGACTGAGGACTGTTTGATACTGATTAACGGAGGCGTACTTTGACTCAGTAATATACTCAGTTGGCGTATTCTACCATAAGCGATGTGACTGAGGGCTGTTTGATACTGATTAACAGAGGCGTACTTTGACTCAGTAATATACTCAGCGTATTCTACCGTAAGTGATGTGATTGAGGACTGTTTGATACTGATTAATGGAGGCGTACTTTGACTCAGTAATATACTCAGTTGGCGTATTCTACTGTAAGCGATGTGACTGAGGACTGTTTGATATTGATTTACGGAGGCGTACTTTGACTTAGTAATATACTCAGTTGGCGTATTCTACCGTAAGTGATGTGACTGAGGACTGTTTGATATTGATTTACGGAGGCGTACTTTGACTTAGTAATATACTCAGTTGGCGTATTCTACCGTAAGCGATGTGACTGAGGACTGTTTGATATTGTTTAACGGAGGCGTACTTTGACATTCTACTTTTGTTTGTACTGCCTTACTTTTCCTACATTTATATATCTGTAAAATGCAACAGCTAAGGGATGTAAAAATATATCACGGCCACATTTGTAGTCTTATTTTGTAATGTTAGTCTTATTACAGTATCTAACATCAGATCCATTTAACCAATCAACAGTCACTTCCAAACGTGTCTTAAAAGCAGGTATGTTTATACCCATCAATAACGCAGTTAGTTGTAAAGGCGGAAAAAAGAATGAAAACAAAAACAACCAAAACTAAATAAAAGTCCATAAATGCTGACCTGTTAGTGTGTTATTATTCAGGTGAAATCTTCTTCACGGCTGTAGTTGATGACTCCACCACATTATTACAGAGCACCCCAGACCTTCAGCTCAGCAACCACTGCTAGAGGTGGGTCAGAAAAAAACTGGGGATCTCAGTATGCTGCACACACAAAAATCACTACTTGTTTATCATAATTGTCCCTGAGTTGTCACAGATTCTTCTCTTTCCTGCACAATCTCAGTAGGAAGAAAAGAAAGGATTGGTAGATGAGCCCTTGTATATTCAGATCTCCCTTTTCTTTGGAGAATGGCCATGATTTTATCATTATTTGATATTTTGATAAGCTCTATGGCCATAATTTTACTTTTATTTGATATTTTGATGAACTTGATAACTGAATCTGATGAGTTGGATGTTATCAAACTCAATTGTTTTAGCTTGATCTAAAGATACTTCAACAAAATGGGCAAATAATATCTGATATATTTTTGTTGTAGATTTTATTTTCTGTGGTTTTGGTACACGTAATGTCTATGTTGTTTCATCTGCTTTTGTTTCACAGTCAAGCAGTTTATCTGAATACTCTTTCTGTAAAAGTTGAATTACATATTTAGATCAATTTATTTTGTATGGTGGTTATGCCGTAAATTGTACCTATTGTTGTAATTACTGATTGTCTTTAGTTTTCTTTTTTAAAGTTCATTTTTGGATTGTTTCATTTTATTAATAGCCTGTTAAAAATACCCAAGCATTGTCACCTCACAGCAAGAGGTTCTCCTGTTCGATGTGTGTGAGTTGTGGTTGGGTTTTCAGCTTTCTTCAACTTCCTTTTATTCTTTCCTGTTATATTTTCTAAGGCTTCAGAGCTGGCAGGAAGAATTGCCAGGTACACTCTTTTGTCCCCTGAAGAGAAAACATAACTAGGATTCTGGCACAATTACATTGTATTTCATTTTATTAGGGTGTAGAAATCCCAACTAGCAGTCGTGGGGGAGTAGAAAGCTGGCACACTATATTTGGGATTCCTGGTATCACATCTCATTGTATATATATATATATATATGGGTCTAATTCATTTGGTCGAAAATTATTTCAGGCAGCACACTTCACTGAAAGCTCATTTGGTCGAATAACATTTGGTTGAAAATGGAGTATAGCCCCTGACCCACTGCAGTGTGACCCTGGAGTGAGAATATTAAGAAAGGGTGTGGGAGGCACAGCCCCCCACAATGGGGGTGTGGGGGCATACCCCCTCCCACATAATTGTAGTCTATTCACTGTTATGTGAAGGCGTATCCATTAAAAAGTTATTGATATATATATAGTAAAAACTATTTGTGCCCCCACCACACACACACTTAATTAATATTCTCACTCCAAGGTCACACTGCAGTGGGGCAGGGGCTATATTCCATTTTCAACCAAATGAGATTTCAGTGAAATGAGCTTTCAGTGGTGTGTGCTGCCTGAAATCATTTTTGACCAAATGTAATTCAACTAAATGAATGGGATCCATTATATTTATGGGTCCACTTTGTAAATTCGAAATACTGAAATCTCGAATTTCAGTATTTCGAACTTACAAAGCCGAATATTCACATTTCCGAAACCAGCAGAAGTGCGAAATTCAAAATATCGAAGCACAGATATTTTGAATTTCTGCTTCCGGTGGTATGGAATGTGGATGTTTGGGTTTTATTTTGGTAAGTTTGTGTGTGTAAGTATGTTGGTTAGGGGTTTAGTGTGTGTAAGTGTGTGTTGTGACTGTTATGTGTGTGTTTGAGGGACTGTAAAATGTTTGTGAGTTTTGTTTTTGTTACTGTTTGTGCGATCTCGGAGTTATAATAAATAAGAAGGGGGGTTCAGGGAGACTTGCCCCCCTGCTTATATGTAGTTTAGATTAGTTTGTTTAATTGCGGGGGGGGGGGGTTGTGTATGTTTATGTGTGTACTGTATGCGTAGCATGAGTACGGGATTTTGAATTTCTAGGTTGTGTGTTTTCGAGTTTGTGAGTTGTGGTTGGGTTTTCAGCTTTGTGGTTTCAGAATACTGAAATTCGAGATTTCAGTATTTCGAAATTACAAAGTGGACCCATATATATATATATATATATATATATATATATATATATATATATATATATATATAGGGTGACAGTCAGAAGGTCGAAGTGGGTTCAGTCGAACCCACTTCAAGTCGAAGTCTGGAGGCCGAACGGCAACCCGACATTGTTGAAGTACAAATCTCGCCCCCATCTTGACCCATGTTAAAGCCCATTCTGAGATTTACGGCGAGTCGTATTTCGACAATATCGGAATACGACATTGTCAGTTTAGCGAAAGTGGGTCGATGATTCCATCATTTGATGGGGTCAGGTTTGACATTCTGATGATAAACCATAGATATATATATATATATATATATATATATATATATATATATGTGTGTGTGTGCACCTCCAATCCTGCACTCTGTCCCATTTAATTTTATTGAGCTTTAAGTGCTGCTGTCTTTTTTTTTTTCTTTACTTTGTCTCACGTTGTGATCACTCACTGAATGGGGGTCAAGTTTAGAAGCACAGGGGATGTAGGTACATAACACCAAGTAATGTATCTGGAGGAGATGAAACTGTGCCCCACCCAGCATGGGAATGAGATGAAATACTGCCTAGCTGAGGATGAAGTGAAGAGAAAATTGTGATAGTTAACCCACTACAGAGGGCCTCCTTGCAAAGTAGCTCGGTTTAGTGAGAGTGCAGCTGTTTTTCCCAATAGCTGTGCAGCCTTCTAACATTATTACTCCTTTCTGGTAATTAAATTGACTAAATCATATATGTTTGCTGATGCACCTGTGAAAACTCAGTCAAATGGTGAGCCTTTGCCAAGACTAAACATTTTCACTTAGGAAGACATGAATGAGCATTTCAACCACAATCTGAATGCATTGTCAGGTTTTTTATATACCCTGTATTCCATGGTATAAGGGTACAGTACATAAATACTCCCTCCATCTGATAAATTATTATCTGTGCTTGTGAAGAACATTTTAAATGAAACTCTGCTATAGCGCTGACATTTCTGGCCACATATTCCTATACTACACTGAGGAACTTGCCAAATTTCTGCAAAGCAAAACACACCATTTATTTTACCACTCAATAAATTCCATAGAGGACTACACCTCCCCTGGCTGCCCAAAATTACTTATTTTTACAGCCTGTAACACTTCATTGGGATCAAGTCTACTTTAGACAGGTTCATACAAACTGCAAAAAAAAAAAAGGAAAGAAAAAAAACATTCTTCATATTTGGGACACTGCCTCAAAATATCTCACCTGCCTTTCATTCTAAAAGGCTGGTTCCTGCCTGTTCTATCAGTTGTCTGGCAGCTGTCTTTTTTGTACATATGTCATAGGTACTAAAATGGAAATAAATATGTGTTTTTATGTATTTTAACTTTGTAAAAATAAATTATAACCTGTATCTTTTGAAGGTTTGTACAGTATCACTGTGTGCATTTTAATTTATTGAGGACAGTGCTGTACAGGTGCTGTTTTCATGGCTACGACGAGGTGTGGAGCTCGGTGTCTGTGCTCATATACCAAACTATGCTCATGATTTATTACATCATATCTGATTTATTACGTCATATCTTTGTTATGTTGTATCACTGGAATGCTGACTCTGTAGTTATTGATGTATTTAAATTAGCATTAACTGCAGTACACAGCTTCTCATAAAGATTTATAAATGTTTAAACTGGTATATATCACTTATGAGGAGAACATGTATGGACCTTTTTTGGGACCTAGAAGTTAGTATTAGCACTCAGAAAAAAAAAAAAAAAAAGATTTGTGCACCATTTCATGAATAACCAGTAACAGTATTTAATGCAGGAAATGATGAGACATTTTCAACATACTACTGTATGTGTTTAGTCTTTTGCTGAAAACTGGCACATTTGAATAATGACTACACTAATTCACCAACTGCATTATTACTGTTTTTTCCTTTTAGCCACATGAAAGCCATGCATAAGATTTGTAGCAGTCTGTTTAATGTGGATATGCCCTAAACCTAACATCACCCAAGAATCATATCTGAAAGTCAGAATATACATTTTGTAGCCAGCTGAAAACAGCATCTGATTTTTATATTTTTAAACTGTATTGTCATATTGTGCAAATCCATAATTCAGAGTTATTAGAACAAGTTATAGAATGTAATTGGAATTCATCACTCTGTTATACTTTCTCAAGTCTGTTCAGGTAGCAGGACTGTATTAGAAGCCATTACAGTAGTTTTCCATAGCAGGAATTTAGCATTACTTTGGATATGCCAGATAGTGAGAAGCAAAAAGGGTAACCCCCTTAAACAGCACTTTTACCTCATTTCCTATAATGTCTTTTATAGAGAATTGTTAGCTTCCTCATAGATCTGTGACAACTAGCAGTGTGAAACTCATGCTTGTTAGTTATTTTGGTTCATATATGTTCTTTTCAGAGATATTTAAATAAATAAGTAAAATATATTTTATTGTTCACAGAAACATTTTTCTTAAATTCTATGTGAAAGTGTCCAGCTTTTAAATCAATACTGTGGTTATTTTTGTATTTGTGTTTGTTACAATTGCACCAAGAGTGTATCTGTATTTAGGGGAAGGTGTACATTTTGTAGACTTTCTAGAAAACTATGACAGTTCTTTCCAGACTGAGAACAAATAACTTAACTGTGTATACAAAATACAGTACTTACCATGTGTGTGTTTTGTGAATTAGGACCTAATTTTTGATGTGAAGTAAAGCTGCTATATAAATGTGTCTGTCCTACTTGAGTGGTAATCTGTTTCATATTTCTCTTTGTCCTTCACACACAAATGCCTACCCCTGAGATGTGGTTGTACAGTTTGTGTTTTGTAGAAAATGTAAGGAAATGTCTGACAGATTTTACCAGTATTGTGTTAGTCACAGCTTTGGGGGCTATGGAATGCACTGCTGCTCATTTTAGGGTGTATCTCTGTGAGAAAAAGAAATGGCTGTATCTCAAAGTCCATCTAGAGGGAGAATTACTTCTATTTCTAACGGGTGTAGTCTTTTTGTCCTACAACAGAATTTATTGATTCAACAAGAACACCAAAGATATCTCCAGATTTCCATAAATGATTTAACCAATTAAAAAGCAATGTCATCTTTGAAAAAGCCATGATTGTGGAAAGGCACTAACTGCAGTTTTGCAAGTTGGGAGCCATTTGGGTAATTACTTTTGTAGTGATTTTTCCCACAAATTGAAAACTTACATGTGGAAATTGCACCTCTTGTATATCTATCAATAAGTGCTAGCCATCTTCTCTAGCAGTGTTTTTGTCCCCTTCATTGTGGGTTTTGTTATGAGGGTTGCAAGCTAAGAGCTGTACTGTACAAGGTCATCATGAAGAGTGACCTTTGTAGGTGGGGTAAATCACAAGTGTGGCAAGAAGTATCTATTTGTGCATATGCTGGGTAGAGCAATTGTAAGCCAGAGGCCGCTGCAGGTAAGAGAATATTTGGGAAAAGATTTCTAGAGCCATACATATACTGAAGTGATTTGTATAGACATATGGTTCTGTTCACATTTACAGAGTTGTGAGCTAAGCCATCTGTGCACATTAGCATGTTCCATTACAGAACATAATTTTTTTTCCAGCCTGAAGTAGTGAATCTAATTATAGTACAGGTTACCATATTTCAAATATTGTCAGCTCTTCAGTTATCCATTTATGTATTTATTGTAGAATTTTGAAATTAAAAGACTGAATATAAACAAGGCTGGTATAGTGAAGTTATACATTGACAGCTTCATGCACAATTGTGTTTTGTGATTTTTGCATGCAGTGCTGTGATCTGAAGAACATTTTCAAATAATTTAGGACCCTTTGTTTCATTAGTCTCTCTTCCTTTGTTGGTAACTAAACACCTTCCATTTTGGAGCCATTTACAAGTGTCCAGACCACTGCCCTCGTAAACTTCAGAGGTCTAAATGTGCTGGATGTGTCTTGTATTTATTTGCATTTATTATAAAGACGCATTTAACTGATGATTGGGTAGCATTAATAGTCTGATGGGGAATCTAAAACTAGCACAGTTGCCTATTGTGGAGATGAATATCCTGTTATGTCTCCATGACTAAGCTTTCTCAGTTATGCTGTGCGTCAGATGCCACTTTTGTGGATTTTACTATTATATTTAACAGCTTTGGCTCTATGCGCTGTCATATTTTAAGACTGAACCTTAAATGACTGAAGATCAAAAGATTAAAACTAAAATTGTGAAAGCTATAAAGACATGACACCAATTCATCCTTCTACTCATCCATGCATAATCCACATTCACTTAGGAGAGACGCGCAAACTCCACAGAGCAGGTATCCAAGCAAAGAACAGAACCAGAGAACCGATTGCAAAGATGGTAATGCTACTTGCAGTACCAAAGCACATCCCAAGGCAGAAACACAAAATCTGGTAATAATTCTGAAAATAAATACAAAACATGAACATAACATACCAAGTGAAGATAAAAAATGTTTTTGCATGGAAGTAACCCCCCCTGATCTATACCCCCCTGCAGAGGTTGTGACCCTCAAACTCCTACATACATTCTATATCCAAGGTTTGGCATCTGAAAAATGCAGTGATGCATCTGTGGTAATATAACCATGCAGCATTGAATTTAAAATGTGCATTGGGGGGAGGGGTCACAGAATTTACATCAGAGCATGCAAGAAGGATTCCCACACCTCTGCTGAAACATTACTTACTTTCCTTTGGCATGTTAATATCATGTTTTGTATTTTTTCTCTATTTTACACAGAGTATTATTTAAGAATGTTTAGTTTGTCTTTGTTAGTGTTCAGGGTTTTGATTTCATTCTTATGATTTTCAGTCATTGAAGATTCCGTCCTAAATAGTTGTTTTAAATATTTAATTAAGTGTGTGGACTGGTCAAATAATCCTTTCTAGCCATGATCTGGGCAACTTGGCACAATGAATCATCATACAAATGGCATACAATATGTACAAAGTAGCCCGTCTCAGTAGCATTGAGTAAAGACCTGACTATGGCCCAAGTGGCCTATGTTTGGTTAGTAGGATGGATACTGGAGGAGTCACATAGGGGATGGGGGTGTGAGTGACCAGCACCAGCTCACCCATCCTCATCTCACTGTTTGGCTGTAGGTTTATGGCCATGGCTGTATGGGTTTATGTGATTCTGTGCTGTACTCACGTGCACTGCGTTGGTAGGAGTTTGTATGTGCAGTCATATGCATGTGCCTTCTACAGCCAGTAACTACAAACGTAATTAGCTGATGAAGGAGGGAGGGAGTTGGGTGTTGGAGGCTCTGCACCATCACCAATGGCTCAATCAACCACCTGACTCTTGGTTCCCAGGGAAAGAACAGGCTGATAGACTCCATCCCCAGAAAAAGGAATGAATAGCCAGTACAGATCTCACCCTGGCTTGGAAACAAGTAGGTGTGGCTACTGCCCCTTCCAAAAGAATGGGCAGGTTAATTAGGTAGTGGGAGAGGGTCACAAAGTCATGGTGGGACAGATGAAAAAATATATATACATTAGCCACACAAAAAGAAATGCGTACCCTAAACTTTTAGGGAAGGAGAAGAAATGAAAGAGAGGAAGCATTCATTTTGAAGGTCTCTGGTCATGGTCTGCCTTTTCTTATTGAATTTTAATTGTAATTGATTTACTTTCCTTTATATTGCTGTTGTCTTGATGAAACTGTTAAAGAGTTTCTCTTGTATAAAATGCTTTTTTTGTTTATTATTTTAAAAAGTGTGTAGATCTTTTATTAAGGAAAAGTAGAACTGTGAATGTTTTTTAAATGAATACACAGTTTTACCTTTCTTTTCTAAATCAACAGTGATATCACTTACTGGCTGACCAGACAAGGAATCTTATACTACTGTATTATTAAGCAGTATGCCTCTGACATCTTTATTGTATAAAGCTATACTAGGCCATGCAGATCTTAACATGGCAGCCCTTGAGATAGTATTACAACATCAAATACACATGTCAGAGTGTGACTTCCTATTTTACCTACTGTGGCAACCAACTTATATATTCTGTTACAATTCCCATAGGTCTAGAATACAAATTTTTATGAATCTTCTAAAAATGGAAATGTAATCTTAAACATTCACTGGAATTCATTAGCAATTGTGTAGGCTTTGAGCAAATACAAAACAAGCCTAAAACCAGTGATACAGTCTACAAGAGTCCACAGAAGAAGCAAAAACACTGATACCCAAATGTTCCATGTAGCTGCAGGCAAACAGGCAAAAAACAATTCCAAGAAAAAAATGCAAATCATTTAATCAAATGTACGCACTTTCGAAATGTACATTTCTTCATCAGATATAAAAATCAAATGATACAATTACCATAGATATACTAATATTAGGGTCTATATTACAAGCATGAAAATGTTTCTGAGCGAATACGGAAACAGCAATACATATTCATCAAATCACATTTAAGCGATCTGATGAATATGTGATAGGGCAAGGAGATAGTTGGCCAACTTCACGGAGTTGCCCTTTCCTTCCCTATAGTGCAATCTTGGAGTTGGTATATTTAGTTAGGTGGGGTGTGGCGAGCAGAGACCCCCATGTTGGGGGGTGTGGGGGGCAAAGGCCCCTGTCTGTTTATGATAAATTATTTTTTTTAGCGAACGGCTGCATATTTTCCCCTAGGGAAAAATTCACTTACATGGCCGTTCGCTATTTTTAGGTTTCGTGCATTATGTGTCGACTTTTACGTAGTCGCACATATGCACTTTCAGTCTTATAATGTTGACCCTAATATTAAAATCAATACAACCAATCATATCTTAAAAAATTCCCTCCAAAAATACTCTCCAATTAAAATAGTTTAGTTTTAAAGCAGCAGTACTCTAAACTTGTAATGAGACTCATCTTACTAATTCAACCTCCTATTCTTTAAAACAGGTTTCAGGGGAACTGAGTCACATTGAGACCAAGTCCATGATGTGCCCTAACCTCAGAATCCATTGTAGTTCAGTACATTCCATCCTATTTATAAAATCACCTAGCCTTACATTCTCTATCAGCACTTGTAATACCGGGAACATAAAAACATGGTCATTTCCAGTCAGTAGTGTGTGTTTGGCCAGGGCGCTATAATCTAACCCTCTCCTAGTACAATAAACATGGTCCCTAATCCTTTCCCTCAAATGACAATTTGTCTACCCTACATAAAATTTGAAACAAATTCTACACTGGGCCACATATATTACATTTTTGGTATTACAACTTGCCATGTCTTTCAGGCACCAATGATGACCAGTCCCAGGGTGTTTGAAAAAGTGTGATTGAAAAAGTGTGATTCATCAAACTCACAAAACATGCAACCACCACATACCTGTGTACCAGATAAGGCTTCACTACCAATTCTATGGGCTCTGAGAAGATGCTACTTTAATGATTTCCTGTTGTATGCAGACCTAGGTTTTAATCCAACCAATCCTGCTGTTCTCTCATCTGCATTCAAAATATGCCAGTTACTACTTATTACATCTCTAACCATTCCCACATCATTCGTGTATGACAAAAACCACGGGTACATCCTGCTTCTGTTTCATCCTAATTTCTTCATCACTACATTCAACAGAGAAGTAGGGTCTGGCTGTACCCTGCCTCTCCAGGCACACCTTCCTATAAGCAAACTCCACCTCTGCTCAAGTATAACCTCTGCCCTCGAAATCCCTCTGCAGTTTGTTTTATGCCTGCCACAAAATCTTGATCCTCACAGGACAATCATGAGATCCTCATTACCTGTCCCTTCACTATGTTCGTAAAAATATGCTGGGGATGTATAGTATTCCTATGTAGATAGGCCGGTCAATAGCAATCCTTCCTATGCATCCTGGTTACAATATCACCCAATGGTCCCCTCTCTTCTTCAACATCCAAAAAATGTACTTTCCCATTGGAGCTTTTCATGGTAAACTTTAAAGAACTACTACTAGTATTTAAGCAGTCAAGAAACCTTAATAAAGAATCGTCTTCACCATTCCAACCAATGAACAGGTCATCTACAAAACGACGATACATGCACAAGCAGAGTTGGAGTTTGCTTATAGGAAGGTGTGCCAGGAGATGCAGGGTAGAGCCAGTCCCTACTTCTCTGCTGGATGTAGTGATGAAGAAATTAGGATGAAACAGAAGCAGGATGTACCCGTGGTTTTGTCATACTCGAATGATGTGGGAATGGTTCGAGATCTAATAAGTAGTTGCTATCTATATTGATTGCATCATTTGATTTTTATGTCTGATGAAGAAATGTACATTTTGAAAGTGCTTACATTTGATTAAACGATTTGCACTTTTTGTCTTGGAATTATTTTTTGCCTATTTGCCTGCAGCCACACAGAACAGTTCGGCTTTGAGCAAAGCTTATACAATTTAAGTGTGCTAGTATAATGACAGCAGTGCTCATTGAATACGCATGCTGTTCATCCACATACACAATTCCTAGTGTCGTTTATTGGCCAGCGATAGTGCTGGCTGCCATGTAATGGTGATGGTGATGGGAACATAAGCACACAATGTAAACAAAAGTACATGCCTGTACACAAACATATTATGAGAGCATGCATGGACAGCTAATATGAAGTCAAGTCAAGTCAAGCGACCTTTAAGTGTGTAAATGCAGAGGACATGAAATTGTGCTAATTTACACAGAATATAATGTGAACAATTCAGGAATAATTACAAGGGGATGGTAATTGGAAAAAATGTACTCAGTTAATGTATTCAAATGAGATGATGCCACCAAAAAACACTTTTCAATACAAACGTCCATATTCATGGTTTACAAGTGTCTACCCATGTACATAACCTACAAATGGACATGCTAACAATGGATGTGAGAGTGAAACAATGCAACATTGTAAGAAGTGGTAGTAAATGTGATATTAATGTTGATAACATGCTGAATAAAAATAATAGTTAGGGAAGGTGGATACATTAGGGACAAGTCGCACACAGTGCAGTTATGGAATATGACATGTATACAGAGAATGTATGTGTGATAACGGAGTGCAGTTCTTTACCTACCACTCCATCCTGTATGAACAAGGAATGAGCTGTACAGCAGCTGTGTTATGCACAGCCAAAATGGACACGTTTTGGCATTTGGTATTGAACAAGCAATAGGTAGGGGTTTATTATATTGACATGTCTTAGACAAGCATGTGTTTTATATACATGTGCATGGTAAATAGTAATATAATAGCAATCAAGATACACAAGTGACAAATGACAACACAGATGTGATAGTGCAGAAGTTCACAGTATGTGTAAATGGAGCACATCTAATAGAGGATTATACAGGGCATGCTCACCAGACATTATGGTGAATACTGCCATACCAGCACGTAAACAACACAAACACATATATTATTTGCATTAATAATAAATAAAAGGTGGGAATAACAACTGCATGCAGTGTTGTTTGTGTAATGTCAAAACATTCACAGAATATTTCCCTCTATTGGAACTGAAATGCAAGCTAAGTTTGCCCGCTGAATATAAACATGTGCATGAATCACATGTATCACAGTGGAGATCTTAACAAAGATATGAGACTCCACTTATGTGAAATCATTATATCATATGAATGTGTTGCAATTTGTATAGGATAAGGGCTGGGAGAGGTTTCTCCCATTGTAATTATACACATTATAACACTTATGGATGTCCTTCATGCATAACAGCATTAGTAGACACAGTCAGACAATGTGGGATTTGAACACTTGACTGGGACAACAAAAGCTATGATATTGGAAAGAATGAATGCGCAATGGTGTCACTGGTGCTACAACTGTGAGATATTTTAGCCTTTGAATCTGTGACATCATTTTATTGCTGCGAGGGAGGTGTTTACCTATCATTTCTTTAAAATACTGTTGTGATATGTATGTTTCTAGCACAATATTGCCTGCTGCTAAGCATACCCAGGCACATGTGATGCATAATACAGTCATCATTGTGACAGGAGAATGGCAATCAGCAGTTGGGCACAGTGTGTGGATAATCATGGATTTAAACACATGCCTTACTAAGACACCAGCATACAGGATTTCTGTGTGAAAAAGGAACAGAAATCATTGTAACAGGACTCTCCATCCATACATGTGGACAGTAGATGGCTGGTTGTCAATATTGTTACTTACCTGCACATTCACAGACATAATGACGCAACTGAGTCTAAGGAGTAATGGCTGGATTTGAACACACTAAGATCACAAGGTATAGAACACTGTATGAATTACACATGATACATGAGATGTCCTTTTGCAATTGTGGCAGTACACATTTGAATGGATGACATCACCATTTTTTCATATGTTGATGTTCTTTTAAAAATGTATGAAGGTGGTTGAAGTGCACTGTAACAGTACACATCTTCACATACTGCATGTGTTAGAAGCCTTCTTTGTACAGTACAACAAACACCCATGGACAGTAGTCAGTCATTGCTGGATTCAAACCTCCTCCATCTGTAATTAGTCTAGAGAGTAGTGTCAACAGCCAGTTCCACAGGATAACTCATATGACCATATTGATTTGGTTCATTTTTGATAGCATGATGTAAGCATTGCATTTCCATAATTGTTTATTGTCTGGGGGTAATACAAATCTATGAGACAATCCTCTGCCAAGGAAAGTTCATTTCCTAAATGGAAATTTACTTAGGGGGTGTTGCCACGGATACAGTTGTGCATTACAGTACAGAAACACACACACACACACACACACACACACACACACACACACACACACACACACACACACACACACTGGTGGATTCAAACCCCTTATCTTTTTACACTATCTACACAACATAGAATTAGCCACAAATTCCACAGGAGAAGTCTGAGTTGTAAGGGCACAGTGTGCAATTTTGACATGCTGACCTCATCAGTGGGATGGAGAGAAGATGTTTGTGGTAAAATTGGGATAAGGGGATGGGGACATCCTCTCCCATATTAAAATCTTCTACTGATTGGAAGTTGATACAGTGCATCCATTCAGGAAGCTATACACAACTGACATAGAAGCCACACACACAAACACACAAGCTCCCTGTTGAGGAATATGAACCTTTTACCTGTTGTTTGCATTAAAAGTGAGATAAACTGCAGAGGGAGCTGTATCCAAAGTTAAAGTTTTTTTCCTAAGTGGAAGTGGTTACAACACATCTGTTGTTAAAGCTTTACTTCCATGACAGCTGAGCCACACAGACACCCACATTCACAGCTGAGAGATGTTAACCACCTACCTAACCAGTTACACAATCTACAGAACACAGTATTAGCTGCAAGTATCACAAGAGAAGTTTGACTGTTAAGAGGAGACAGTGCACTTTTAACAGAATGACCTCACCATTGTGCCACAGAGATGATGTTTGTGGTAAAACTGGGATAAGGGGATGGTGGAATACTCACCCAGGTTAAATTTTTCCCCTGAATGGAAATTGGTACAGCATGTCTGTTCAGGAAACTATATGTACCTGATATTGCAGCCACAAGCACAAGCTCCCCATGCTGAGAATTGATCCTCCTACCTATCTAGGAATACAGTCTACAGAATACAGTATCAGTTCCAAGTACCATAGGAGAAGTCTTAGTCTTAAGTGGATAGAGTGCACTTTTGACAGGATGACCTAATTAGTTTGTTGCAGAGAGAATGTTTCAGTTAAAGGTGGGATAAAGTGCAGAAGGAGCTGTGTCCAAAGTCAAATGTATTTTCCTCAGTGGAATGTGACACAGCACATTTCACACTGAGGCATTTACTTACTTGTCACTGGATCCCCTCCTGTTAACACACATGCACAACTTCCCGCATGGTGAGAATTGAACCTCCTACCTATCTAGTTGCACAATGTACAGAAAACAGTGCTAGTTGCAAGCTCCACAGAGATAAGTCTGAATTTAATGATGTACAAATTCACTGTTTGGAACAGCTGGTACTGGGTGTGATGCCCGTGCACTGGCCCAGTAATCAAGGAACCTCAATCCTCACCACTAACACCAGTGAGGGGCGTCCACATTGAGAAGGATAACAAATACACACACAGTAAAGTACAATTTCCCTTAAGAGTACACAGAGATCACAGTCAGTCTGGGTCTGGTTTCTCCCTTTCTCTCCAGATCCCCAATAAGACTCCACACTGGCACAGCTATAGGGTGCAGATCTCAGCCTAGTGGTCAAGCTAAAACCTCCAGCACCCTCTCTGTCCAACCAGTGCTTCATGTCCCTGCTCAAGTAGCTGACACATGATCACTTTGAGATAAGAGTTATATACAAACACACACACCCTCCTGGGGAAGGCTGGCACAGGTTCTCCAGCTATGCCCCCTTCTCTGCCAGGCTATAAGGTAGAAATCAGTGCCATCAACCACTAATATCAGCTACTAATAAAGCCCTTACTAAAGGGTGTCCAATTATTACTGAGCAATATTATTATCCAAATGGTAAGTGTAACTGAACAGCAAGGCTTATTGGAGTGGCTTAGTACAGTATCACTATATACATGCAATGTACTCTAGAGCTTAAATTATCTCTACACAAAACAGCCACATTTGAAAGGTTCAAAATATTTAATAATTAATAAAAACGCAAGACAATACTTCTTACTACACAGTGCTAGTCAAGAGTTCAGAGATCACAGGAAATGCTTAAAATAATACAGTAGAATAGTTCTGACATCAATACAGAAAACATCTAGTCTAATCTTCCTATTTCCTAGCTATATCTAAGAGAAAACAGTTCTAAAATAAACTTACATATAGATCAATACAGTGCTGGTGATGCTGGATGTTCTGAAGACAAATGCAAAATGCTCTGAGTCTCTCTGACCTTAAATTGATAGCACAGTACTACTGACTCATTTCAGATTACATAATTTTTCTCTGGTTCCCAGGCTAACAGAAACTCAGAGTTTAGCAGCCCTTTTGATCTTGCACCTGGTCAGGAATCTAGAGCAATAAAAGACATTATGCCTGCAAATTCTAGCAATTAACTCTGGTCTCAACATAATAGCCAGAATTCTTTCATTCAGACATCTCTGCTTCAAGTTTTGAGATCAAACAATTATACAATGCTTGACTTATCAGCTTTTCTCCAGCAGTGTGTAATGTGGTTACATTTTTTAATACAATTTTCTTATTTAAGAAAACAAGGCTGTGGCTTACATTAATATTTACAAATGACAGAATTATCTACAAAATCCTATCTAGCTAGGCTGGCAGCCTTTGCATATCTTGACATACACCCCCCCTCCCAGGAGAACTCAAGCTAGATTTTCAAGTGACCCTTGAGAAACATTGCTTGAAGGGGTTAGGTCTGTCTGAGTATATCTTACCCCATTCCCTGTCTTGAAAGCCCATTTGCATTGGCATTGCTAATCCCACTGCAGTGCTGCACTGACATATATGCTTGCAACCCTAGTCTCCATCATAGCAACTTTGCATTTTGCTGGCTGGCTCTGTGTAACCATGTTAGGGGATTCTGGTCTGTAAGTACAGTGAATTTTCTTCCATAAAGATAAGGCTGAAGTTTCTGCAGTGCCCACACTATGGCTAGACATTCCTTTTCTACAGCTGCATAGCATTCTTCCCTGGGTTAGAGCCTACAACTGAGATAAATCATTGGGTGCTGTTCTCCCTCTGAAGAAATCTGGCTAAGTACAGCCCCCACCCCATGGTTTGAAGCATCCACCTGCACAACAAATTCTTTGCTGTAATCTGAACTGGCTAACACGGGGAGTCCTCCCAAAGCTTCTTTAAGCTTCTGGAATGCCTGCTCACATGCTGGGGTCCACACTACCTTACCTGGTTTGTTTTTCCTTGTCAGGTCTGTGAGGGGAGCAGCTATGGTACTATAACTGGGGACAAACTTTCTGTAGTACCCTGCTATCCCTAAGAATGCCCTCACCTGCTTTTTGGCAACAGACACAGGCCATGCCTGAATGGCTTCCACTTTGGCAGGTTCTGGCCTGATCTTACCACTCTACACTCTATGTCCCAGGTAGGGGACCTCTGCCATATCCACCTGACATTTGCTAGGCTTAATGGTCAATCCTGCCCTCTGTAGTCTGCCCAGCACCTCCCTGACATCCTGAAGGTGCTCTTGCCAGGAATGGCTGTAGACAGCAATATCATCTAGATAAGCAAGGGCAAACCCTCCTGCTCCTGCAAGGATATGATCTACTAGCCTCTGGAAAGTTGCTGGGGAATTTTGCATCCCAAAGGGCATCTTTGTGAACTCATACAAGCCAAAAGGAGTCACAAAGACTGACTTCTGTCTAGCACTGGGAGTCAAGGGCACCTGCCAGTAACCCTTGGCAAGATTAATGGTGATAAGATACTTAGCCTCACCCAGCTGCTCTAGGGCTTTATCTGTCCTAGGCATGGGATAAGCAGCTGACTCTGTCTGACTATTTAATGTCCTGTAGTCCACACAGAACCTGGTGCTGCCATCCTTCTTTGGCACCAGCACCACTGGGGAGGCCCAGGGACTGTTGGACTCTTGAATTACCCCTAGTTCCAACATCTCCTGTATCTCCTCCCTCAGAGTCTGTTTGACTCTCTCAGGCACCCTATAAGGGACCTGCCTAATAGGCCTTTGGGGTCCTGTATCTACCTGGTGCTGCACCCGGAGGATGCACCCTGGTTTCCCAGGGAATACGCCCCCAAACTCCTGTAACAGTGCTCGGATTTCTTGAACCTGGGTAGGAGTTAGCTGCTGGAAGATTGCTACCCCTTCAACTGAGGTGTCAGTCTGAGCCTCACTGAGGAGATCAGTCACCAGATCTCCTTCAGACTCCTCCTGCAAGTCACTGCAAATACTCAGCACAAGGGCCTCCCTATCATGGTAAGGTTTCATTATGTAAACATGGTACAATTTGTGCCCCTGCCTCCTGCCTAGCAGTTCCACCATGTAGTTAACATCACTTACCTTTCTTACCACCTTCTAGGGTTCCTCCCAAGCTGATTACAGCTTGTTGTGTCTGACAGGAATGAGGACCATTACCTGCTGCCCTACAGCATACTCTTTAGCTCGAGCATTCCTGTCATACCATACCTTTTTCTGTTGCTGGGATTCTGCCAGGTTCTCCTGGGCCAAACCCATGAGTTCCCTGACCCTTGTCCTGAGGTTTAGGACATATACCACAGCAGACTCCTTGTGAGGTTCACACTCACCTTCCCACTCACCATGAATTAAATATAGAGGTCCCCTCATGCTATGCCCATACAACTCAAAGGGTGGAAAATCTGTGGATTCCTGGGAACCTCTCTGTAAGCAAACAACAGATGGGGCAAATATTTGTCCCACTTCCTCTTAAACTGGTCTACAAATGCCCGTAGCATGGACTTGAGTGTAGAGTTTAACTTCTCAAGAAGACCATTAGTCTGGGGATGGTAGTGGGTGGTCTTCAGGTGCTTCACCCCACAGTACTTCCACAGACAAGCCAGCAGGTCTGACATGAAACTATCACCTCTGTCAGTCAGTATTTCTTTTGGGAAACCTACCCTTCTGAAAATCTCTAATAAAGCATTTGCCACTGTTTCCACCTCAATGGAGAATAAAGCCACTGCCTCAGGGTATCATGTAGCATAATCTACTACCACTAGGATATACTTTTTCCCTGTGGAACTTGGGGTACTCAGAGGTGTGGCAATATCCATAGCTACCCTCTGAAATGGCTCCTAAATCACAGGCAAAGACATCAAAGGAGTTCTCACCTTGTCTCCTGCCTTTCCTACCTTTTGGCACTGCTCACAGGTCCTGCAGTACCCTGTTATATCTCTGGAAATTCCAGGCCAATAAAAGTTCTGCATAATATGTCTCCTTGTACATGTTATGCCCATATGACCTGCTAAGGGAATATTATGGGCTATGGCTAGAAGCACCAGACAGTAAGCTCTAGGCACTACCAACTGCTGTATCCTCTCATGTTCTAGCCCTCCCTCAGGCGTCCACTCTCTAAACAGTTACCCTTTGTCCCAGTATATAGATTCCCCCTTCCCTTAAGAACCAGGTGCCTCACTAGCTACCTGCCTCAGGCCTTGTAATGTAGGGTCTGAGAGCTGATCCTGTCTCAACTTTCTCTTTGTAACCCTTCCCAGCTCCCCTTCCATAAGAAGTCTGGCATCCTCTGACAGCGGTGCCTCACTGTCATCCTGGGTACTACTACTCACCTCTACCTTTGCAGTCAGTCTGTCAAAGGGAACATCAGTACCCACAAGCAGCCGTGGCTCACCTTCAGTCTCACTGCTACAGAGTAGCTCCCTCCCTAAAGTAACCATCTCACCAGTTCTGGCTGCAAGTATGCGGTCTGTCTGGGTCTCCCCCAGGCTACCAGACCCACATGCTTGTCTCAAAGCCTGACTGCATGAAACTGCATTAACACATGATCCTGCCTCATCCAAATCCTTCCCTGTCAGGACATCTGCAGGGATAGTAGTTTGGTACCCCTGTTGTCTCAAGACAACCTACTATTGGCATTTTGTCTCTCCCACTTACTGGCTCTCATCTTTTGTTCCTCACCTTGCCTCCATGGACATCTATAAGCCACATGGCCCCACTGGTTGCATTCAAAGCATTTAACCTTAGGTCTTGGATGTGTACCTGGACAAGTGGCTTCCCCTGCTACTGGCAGATTTTTTGGGGGCAGTCTCTATTGCCCACCATGTGTTCCTTTAGATCCATGACAGTACTGGGGGTCCCTTTCCTGTGCAGGGATGCCCTGGTTACTAAGTATAGGTCTCCCTTCTTCCCCAACTCATCTGAAGTAGCACATTGTCTATCAGCTAACCAGATCCTCATGTCCATAGGCAAAGTGCAAAGGGCTTGTTACCTTACCAAAAGGTCTGCCAGCCCTTCAGAAGTGGTGACCTGACATCCACTCACCCACCTATGAAAATAAGTGCTCAGTTCAGCAACATATTCACACACACTTTCTTCTGCCTTGCGTCTATGCTCATGAAACTTTTTCCTATAAGGTTCAGGTGTTAGCTTAAAAAAATTCTAACAAGCAGTTCTTAGCAGTATAATCAAAACATTCATGATCAGTTAATTTAGACAACACAGTTATAACTTTACCATGTAGTAAGGGGGTTAGGATCCGTACCCAGAGCCTTTGGTCAACATCATACACTTTACATACCATTTCAAACATATGAATGAAACTATCAAAATTATCCCCCTCTGTAAATTGCAGAAGAAATTTACTGACCTTTTGTGCTTCTGGGGTCCTATTACTCCCTTCCCTATTACCTCCATGACTCTGGTCAAGAGTCGGCATCTCCTTTTCGTGCTGCCTCTGCCTTTCCTTCTCTGCAGCTTCCAGGCATAGCAGTTTCTCATTCTACTCAGCCTGTAAAGGTCTCAGTCTCTCTGCTGCTTCTGTTTCCAAATGCTTGGCCTCCAAATCAAGTCTCTTTAGCTCCAGATGAATTTTTAAGTCCTCTGCAGAAAGGTTGAGCTGTCCATTCTCTGAGTGTTGTACATCTCCACAGCCAGTCTGATCACCCTCCTGACTGATGTTTTCTGATGCAGCTGTGACCAAAGCTGCAATCATGTCTGCCTTACTCAGGTTTCCATGCGCTAGTCCCTTAGCCAGGTATATCTCAGCCAACTGGCTCCTTGACAGCTTGCCATACTCCTCTGCTGACATGCTTGCCTGCTCTCCCTGACTAACTAACCTAACAAAAGAAATAAAACAATTGTGATCTGAACTCTGAATATTCACTGCATGGCTGATTTAGAGTACAAAAACATCTTCAGTGATCACTGTACACAAGCTACAGGAATTTACTATCAATCCACCACAAGCCAATTGCCAACCAGTTACTATGTGGTGAGGATATCCCACCACTGCCAAACAATTAATATGTGATGCCCGTGCACTGGACCAGTAATAAAGGAGCCTAAATCCTCACAACTAACACCAGTGAGGGGCATCCACATTGGGAAGGATAACAAATACACACAGTAAAGTACAACGCACAGAGATCACAGTCAGTCTGGGGCTGTTTTTTCTCTTGCTCTCCAGATTCCCAAATAAGACTCCCCACTGGCACAGCTACAGGATGAAGATCTCAGCCTAGTGGTCAAGTTAAAACCTCCAGCACCCTCTCTGTCCAACCAGTGCTTCATGCCCTGCCCAAGTAGCTGACACACACACACACACACACACACACACACACACACACACACACACACACACACTTTGAGATATGAGTTATATACAAACACACAGTCACTCCTGAGGAAGGCTGGCACAGGTTCTCTAGCTATGCCCCCTTCTCTGCCAGGCTATAAGGTAGAAATCACTGCCATCAACCACTAATGTCAGCTACTAATAAGGCCCTTACTAAAGGGTATCCAATTATTACTGTGCAATATTATTATCCAAATGGCAAGTGTAATTGAACAGCAAGGCTTATTGGAGTGGCTTAGTACAGTATCACTATATACCTGCAATGTACTCTAGAACTTAAATTATCTCTACACAAAACAGCCACAGTTGAAAGGTTCAAAAATATTTAATAATAAATAATAAAAACACAAGACAGTACTTCTTACTACACAGTGCTAGTCAAGAGTTCAGAGATCACAGGAAAATGCTTAAAATAATACATCAGAATAGTTCTGACATCAATACAGAAAAACAACTAGTCTAATCTTTCTATTTCCTAGCTATATCTAAGAGCAAACACAGTTCTAAAATAAACTTACATATAGAGCAAGACAGTGCTGGTGATGTTGGATGTTCTGAAGACAAATGCAAAATGCTCTAAGTCTCTCTGTCCTTATATTGATAGCACAGTACTACAGGCTCTTTTCAGATTACATAATTTTTTCTCCGGGCTAACAGAAACTCAGAGTTTAGCAGCCCTTTTGATCTTGCACCTGGTCAGGAAGCTAGGGCAATAAAATACATTATGCAGGTACATTCTAGCAATTAACTCTGGTCTCAACACAATAGCAAGAATTCCTTCATCCAGACATCTCGGCTCCGAATTTTGAGATCAAACAATTATACAATGCTTGACTTATCAGCTTTCCACTAGCAGAGTGCAATGTGGTTACATTTTTGAAGTTCAACATCCAATACAATTTTCTTATTTAAGATAACAAGCCTGTGGCTTATAGTAATATTTACAAATGACAGAATTAGCTACAAAATCCTGTCTAGCTAGGCTGGTAGCCTTCGCATATCTTCACACTGGGCATCATAGGTTTTGGGCCAAATGCATGTGTGTGGACAGGCCAATGTAACAGCACTAAGCTTGTCCCCATGTAATGACATACTTCTCTGTTATACTGTTCTTCATGTAATTTCATTAATGTGAGAGACGTACCAGTGTCACAGTATGGGATGTCAGTGACAATGACAGTTGTAAACCAGTGGATTATCAGTCAAGCATTCCAACCGCTTTATTCTGGGATGATTGCATGGAGATAGCAAACATGTATAGTGTTGCTTTCACTTGTCTTAGCTCATGTTTGTAGAATGTGCATTGACAATACAAACAGACACTTCCTAAAGATGACAGAGCCCTGCAGAATAACAGTGATGGATTATGTGTGAATAGGTTACCCAACATACAGGTGCAAGTGTAACCATTGGAGAGCAGACATACATTAGTAGACTAACTTAATTGAGTCAACACCACCCTGAAATCCAGATAACTTGTCAAAATTCAGTACAGACATACAGCAATTAGGCAATTTTTTTGTATTTTATTTGCTCTCCAGCTGAAATGCAGCAGTTGTGCTGCTGATGGCAAAGTATTAGTGCATGCATAATCATATCCTGAGGTGTTGATCTTAGACTGTGAATTAGTGTTAGCCTGTGGTGCTTTGTGCTGATGCAAATAAACAATGTACACATACAGTTGTGTTTGAATCTGATGCAGTGCAGAACAGATATGTGTTATGATCATGTTTCATGGTTCATGATTTTCACATTTCTCTGGACAGTTGCAGTTATTCAATCTTTATATGTATGTGATAGGTGTATTTTGAAACATGAAGGACCAAGCATGTTATTGCTGGTAGAAAACATAGGCTTATGGAAACAGTATTGAATCAAGGAGGGTTATTGGAAAGGGATGGGAAGAGGTGGAGAGCTGGTCACAGGAATACACATTCAGACACACTAAGAGATTATTTCATGTTTCATTTCCACACGTATTTGCTTTGTGTTACTGTTTGATTTATCATGATAATTATTCAGACAATGATCTGTACAAGACAAACTTCACAACAGGGAGCAGCACATTAATACAGCAGCAGGATAACGGTGTGTTAAGGAAATGTTTAGCCAACAGCTACACTCACAGGAGTCATAACAAACATTCAAAAACAATTTGGCATACATCTAGATTTGAACATTGACAGTATTCCAAGAAAAATCTACAGACCTCAATATTATCTAAACACACCACATAGGTACTCTTAATTTACAAAGTTCCCATGTGGCAACAGTTTACAGAAAAGGCGAATGTATGTCTTACTCTTCATTACATTCATGGCGACTGTACACTGTGCGTTCAACTTTTCAGCTTGTTCAACAGGAGATTAGCCTGACTATATGCAGATGAGCACAGTAGTGCAAAGGGCACCAGAATAATGCAGCCAAAGGCAAAAACTAACAAGATTTTGCCACAACTGGTGTACTTCCATTTAGTCTCAGCTGCATTTGGTGCTCGACACCAGCCATTATGCAAATGCAGAGGAGGAAGATCATAGGAAGTTACTAGGCTAATGGCCATAGGCCCTTACAAGCCTAGCCAAGTCCTACCCCTGTTTCCACAATCAGCACCTATTGCTCTATCCAAGAGGGAGACAAGTGGAACTCCCAGAGTGAATTCATGGTTACCCATCCAATCGTCCAGATTGTGTTTGAAGAGGGCCAATGAGGTGCTCTGTTTGACATGAAGTGGGAGTCTGTTCCAAAGGTATGGTAACCTCTGGGAGACAAATCTGTCCTTCCAGCAGGATCTATTAATGTTACATACCAGGTTAAGGTCTTTAGAGTGAGTAACCCATGTATCTTTTGACTTGCAGATATGCAACATTTCCAATAAAGCCGGGTCAGAGATTGCCTTATATGCAAGGCAGAGATTGCCTCTGAGTAGTCTGCATGAAACAGAATAAAGTGACATTGATTTCAAATGATCCACATAGGACAGATGTTCAAGATCTTGAATTTTCCTTGTGAGTAACCTTTGTGGTCTCTCCAGTTGCTGCAGGTGCTTGGAAAGGAAAGGGGTGTTCTACTCAGTTATTGGCCTGATGAGGGAAGAGGACAGGGAAGTTATAACTTCCTTTTTAAGATGAATGGCACAGAAGGGAAAAGATACATAGGGTGAGAGAGAGGGAGGGACCAGGTAGCTTATGACAGAAGCAGGACAATGATGGCACATAATAATATGTAGGTGGTAGCTAGACATATAACAGTGTATTAAAAACAATCAATAACACTTGGGTAATAATGCCTGAATTAGAACCCTTGAAATTATGCAAAAATCTGCCTATAGAGCTAAGCATTATTTCATAACATCACAAAGGAATTCCTACTTTATGCACTTTAAATGCCATAAATGAAGGACAGTGACAACTTACAAAAGCAGAAGGGTGTACAGAGAGACAGAGAGAGAAATAACAGTATTTTTTTTTGTGGGACATGTAGAACCATCGGTATGGTGTGTTACTTTTACTTCTTTCCTCATTATTAATCTGGCATGCATTGTACAAGAAAGTGCTTGCTGTAGAGAGCAAGAAGTGATGGGAGAGTACAACCAACATTAAGACATAAGCAGGATAACGGGGGCTTACTGAATCTCCCTGTTGGGGCTGGAGTATTTTGACAAATGTTTTCTTGCTGCACTATTCAAATGGAATTTTACTGAAATGTTTGAATGGGAGATAAATAACAGACATTTGCAGTTAACCATAAAATAGGAATATAAAATGTCATGAAATAAATTTGAACTACATCTGTAATTGAACCCATGACACTATACAAAACCAGGAGAATTATCTCATCACTCCAAATAGAAACTTCTACTTTATTACATCTAGCAACCTAAGAACTGGCAACGTATTTCCACAGAGTAGCAGATTTAAGCACATTTGCAGAAAAGTAACCAGACTACTGCAGCTGAAATTAAAATCTTCAGCTTTTGCCATAGACAGCTGAACAGCATTCATTGCCGCTCAGCACTAGTGCACAATGCCAACCGCCGCACAAATGCTCAGGACAAAAGATGAAGGCTTTTTGATGGTCCATTTCTAGCCATGTGTGTTGTGTGTGATTCTATTTTTTTGGCCAAATTAAATGTGTGAAAAGGGGCTAAGACAGTACTGAAAATGGAGGCAGCAAGCAGAGGACACTAGGGAAAGAATCCAGGAATTTGCAGGAGGGTTTTTGGAGAGCACTATAGCTATCCACTTCTTCACAACATAAATGTTGAATTGTCCATACAATTTCATGACCTTGGAGTGTCACCATACCAGGAATGGGTGTCAACAACATAATAATGTTGTATAGCTAATTGGATCAAATCAAACATGTCAAAATAATACATAGACAAAGTGGAGAACTATGTATAGGGTATTTTTTTGTTTGTTTGTTTGTTTTTCTTGGGTGGGGGCAGGTGGCCATTTTGTGTTTTTTTTTTTTTTTTTTTGGATTGAGAGGAATTTTGGGGGAAGGTATGAAGGGTAGGTTAGGTAGCAGGTGCAGACATGCAGGACATATAAGACAGCCAGGGATGGTGATGGACACACAAGGTTGGGGGACACCATGATTGAGGGTCAGTAGGTGACTTTGGAAGAGCATCCAGATCCAGCTTAAGAGCAGTAGGAATCTAGTCCTCACCTTTAGAACTGTTATCACTGTTTTCTGTGTCATCTGCTTGGGTCAATGCCAGATGTGGCATCATTTTTGCGATCTGGTGCAGTACTTTTTCAATCCTGCCAATTCAGGTACCAAGGCCCCTCTCCATAAAGCCTTGCACCAGCCCTGTAAGCTCCTGTTGGGTGATGAATTGACACCTCCACTGCTACTGCTCCTTGAAAGTACCTCTGCACCAGCAGACGGGACAAAGCTACCTGACACAGCTGCAGCAGGAAGGGTAGGAGTTGTGGAGACAATGCTGACAGGTTGTGTCTCAGAGGTGCTGGGTATCTGTGCTGCCTGTGATGTCATCACAGCAGTCACCTGTGGAGGTATATTGGGCTGAACCCCAGTGGTCAGTCTACCTCCCTGTGTTGATGGTCACTTTGTTTTCAAAAGCAATGTATTATAAAATAAATAATAAATAAATAGATAAAGGGTGGGGGTGACAAAAAGGAGAGAATTAGATCAATGGCATTAATTATTTTAACACATAACATGATATGAGAAATATATAAGTACACCTTAGCCACATCCAGATATGATGGGAAATCATGAATGCGTCAACAAATCAGTCAGTCACAATGGTATGATATGACTAATAGAATCATGTACTTCACTGTGCCATGTCTGATATCTGCTTTCTAAGATAATAGCTGCATTTGCAAATATTGAATTGTCACTGTCATGCTGTATTGAAGTTAAAATATTTTATAAGTAGCAGCCTGGAAAAAAAGTGAATATCTGTTTCTTGGTACTGAACCCACAAAATCTGATGTACTCATTGCCTGATGCATAGCCAACAGTTAAAAGAGCAGGTGTGTAAGCTTGATATTAAAATTAAGGTATGCCTGGTCAAGCTGATATACTGTGATGGACTGAGGATACTTCTATGCCTTGCAATCAGAACAGATGCATACCTACCCCATACCTCTCTGAGCTAGTCTGTCCTGATGGGGCTCGCAGTTTTCTGCAATTTCTGCTGTAGCTGTACAGTAGAAAAAAGATGTTGCCCTGTGTTCATGGATTCAGGTAAGTGTTTATGTTTAAGGGTGTTAGGTAGGGGCTGTAGTGTGTGTTGTTACTGTGATGTGCGTGTGCGAGAAGAATGTAGTTTGTATGGTGGTGTTTTGTGTGTGTGTGTGTGTGTGTGTGTGTGTGTGCGTGTGTGTGTGTGTATGTAGTGCGACCTTGGAGTTAGAATATTTAAGTAGGGAGGGTGTGGGGGGTGCAGGGGGGCTTGCCCCCCTGCATATCATAAAGGTAGGCATGTGTGCTTGTTTAGTTGTGTGTGTGTGTTGTATTGGCATTTGAAAGTGTTGGGAGTTTGAATTTCACGGTTGTGTGGTTTGGGATTTAGGGTTTTGCGGTTTTGTGGTTTTGGGTTTTTGGATTTTCCACTTTATGGGCTCGAGATTCTGAAATTCGAGATTTCAGAATTTCGAGCTTATAGAGTGAATCCATATATATATATATATAGATATATATATATATATATATATATATATATATATATATATATACACACACACACACACACACACACCTATGAAATCATAATGTATAACTGTGCTGGCTGGATAATTAATGCCATATCACAGACAGGTTATAGGTCAGCATACGTACACCACTGAGGGTTGTTATAGTCTTAAATTTGTGTCTATATAACATCAGTGAATGTTTAAATGTTCGAATCTCTAAAGGTCGATCTTTAGAGATTGAAAATTTAAATGTTCGAAGATGTAGTAAACTAAAATTTAAAAAAAAAGTAACAGGAAAGGGTTTTAGCAGGGGGGCAAGCCCCCCTGCACCCCCCACACCCCCTGCTACTTAAATATACCAACTCCGAGATCACACATCAGTGCACTACAGTGCGGAAATGTGAACTTTCCCATTCCCTACACTGTAGTGTGATCTTGGAGTTGGTATATTTAAGTAGTGGGGGGTGTGGGGGTGCAGGGAGGCTTGTCCCCTGCTTGCACCCTTTAGTTTTTTTTTTTTTTTTGTCACTTTGTTTTTTTTTTAATTTTTAAACATTTTCGAATGATTAAATGTTCGATCTGTAAAGGTCGACCTTTAGAGATTCCAACATTTAATCATTCGTTGATGTAATATAGACCCTTAAATTCATCCTCCCATCTGCTGAGGAGTTGCCTCTTGCACTTTTTCATGTTCTCTGTAGTGGTGACAATATTGCTCCCCAGTGCGTGAAATACCAGTTGTACTGGAGACAGCCATGACCAAGCTATTACAAGCCTCAGCCTTATACTGAGACCCAGTATATTCCCCCTACAGTAGCCTGTGGCTGTAGAACTTCAGGAGGAATGCCACAAAAATCCTGGACTCCTCAACACCCCTCTTTTGTGCTCTAAATGGAACACCATCTCTACCATCATCAGCCATGTCGGCAGCAATTAAACAAGAAATATGGTTCTAAATTGGAGTCCAGTTCAGATCTCATATGTAACAGCTTGTGCTCAAAGATGCACAGCCATGCCAACTGCATTTGCACAATTGGAAGCAAAGCAATGGCTTGCCAGACACATTAGCATTAAATACATCAAGTAGCAGAGGTGTTAAAATGACAGTGACAGTTGTCAATGTATGATGCTCAAACTATTGAGACATGTTCCAATGTTAAACCCTGATATACTTTATGATGCTGGTTATAGTCGCAGTTGTTTAGAGGAAAAATACTATAATGTTTGACATTTTGGCATGTTGGGAGTTAGATGTTGATAAGATTAAATAGTACAACCTTGGAAATGAAACCAGGAGAAAAAAACGATACAATTCTAAACTTTGCTGATTAACTGTCACCACCACAGGCAAACTTACTTGTTAATATGGTAATTAGAAGTATACTAATTTACTAATTGAAGACTGAATGTAGAAATAATGAAGAGATGCCGGTATGCCTGTGACTTTACTTAGTCATGGGACTGCATTTGTATATGAAAGGCAGAATTTGTGTTTATAAATACATCTCAGATGCATGCGATTGCATGCCCAGAGTAAGACATGGTGGGCTAGGTTACATGTATACTTCATGACACATACTATTATAAACATATACTTATATATAAACATTCATGTAAAGTTAATCAGGACAGCGTGACCTCACTCATCCTAACCCAGTAAGCAGCATCCATACCCCCACTTGTTTACTTTACTTATGCAGCAGTGTCCCACCACTCACTGCATTTACCATTTATTGAATTACAGATCCAATCAAATAAGCAGAGTCCTTACATCCACTCGCTTATTTACTTATGAAGCAGTGTCTGATCACTCACTTCATTTACCAGTTATTGAATTAAACATCCAACCAATAAGCAGCATCCTTACCTCCGCTCGCTTATTTACTTATGAAGCAGTGTCTGATCACTCACTTCATTTACCAGTTATTGAATTAAACATCCAACCAATAAGCAGCATCCTTACCTCCGTTCATTTATTTATCAGCCTCCAACTGCTCACTTTCCTTTCCAAACTCACTGAAATGAACATCCAATACCAGAGGGGGAACAGAAGAGGGCAAGCCTGTCCCTCTTCTCCACCCACCAGCCTAACCAAGCTGTTCTATCTTCCTCTTACCAAAACTTTTTTGGACCTAACAACCCATAAAAGGATCTCTATCATCAACCCAACACCCTGACATATAAATACCAAAATACCCAAAAGCCACCAGTTGACTAAATGGTTAAAATAATCCAATGATACTTCTCCAAATCTAAAATAATAACCATAATTTTGTATCACTTCTGTACCTTAAGTAACTCTCATTTACTTTACCGGTAATAACATCATAAGGAGTCCCAGAACATTATGTGCCAAAGTCAACATCGAAACATTAAACCCAATACCAGGTGAAACCATAAAAGGGCAATTGCCACTATCATGCCTAGCTGTAACCCCATTTCCCACCCAGTGTAATAACAAAATTGAAGTTTCCTTTCTAAAATACAACTATGCAATATAAGCAGAAAAACATAATAACCAGCCTAGCATTTACTGACCAACAAAACACCTTCTGAATGACTAAAATGCCTCCATCACTAAAATGTCACATAAACAATAAGCCCATAAACCTCAATTTCCCAACACCATCCCCTGCAATAAAACCTATCTTAATAACCAAAGCCTGTCAGACTTCACAGGTATTAATCTACCCCCACTCTTGAAACCAATAAACCCCGATCAAGAGTCAGTAAGTTCAGCTAGCCTTGTCACCCATGCAACTACAGTGCCCTCAGCTAAATCCTTCCCCACAACAAAGCCTATCTTGCCAATAGCCAAAGTCTTTCAATCTTCACACTCTCCACCTACTCAACCATCTAAAACACTGAACCTCTGACCAAGATGTAGTAAGTTCACTAAATGCCCAATGTCACCAAAAAAAAAAAAAAACAAGGGCAGTGACATGCCATCATGCCTAACTGCAGCCTTTGTATCCGCCCAATGGATACACTAATGACCAAAATGAAATTTCCTTTCCTAATAGATCAATTGCCTAGTAATCCCCCATCACACCCACCACCCATTATAAGGGAAGAAAACATTGGGCAACCAAAATCACCCTGTTAATGACATCAATACAATCCTAAATCAGCAACCACACAAACTGTAGGCCAAATGACCCTTCATATACCAACCCATCAACCGTCCTACTTGACAATAGGCAATGTCAGCCAATCTTCACACTGTCACACCTACCTTCCAGCATATGAACCACTGACCAAAATGTAGTAAATTAACCTAACCCTGTCACCCATGAAACTGCAGTAATCACCAAGTCACAGTCACTGCTGCCCACAGCACAGGCCACTGAGAAAACCATCTACATAGTCTTGCCACCAGAAAACTCAAACCAACTACCCTGCCCACAAAAGCCAATCCCACCTCATGATGTTGTGACTGCACCTCACCTGTGGACAACACCAAATCTGTTTCTCCCTACCCTTGACGTACCTCCTACTCCCTGTCCCCTCTCTACTCCCAAACTGCACTGACAATGCCCAATGTCACCTCTGACTAATGAGCACCTAACCTGCAACCTTCTTTTGCACCACTCCAGCTGTAACACCTCTGCACACACAAAGCAAAACTTTGTAACATTAGGTGTTACCAAGTGGCTTCCTTGATCATCAGCTGTGCAGCCCTGCCTACCCTAACCCCAATAACCTGTCCCAAGGAAAAAAAGCATGCATTTCATGTTAACCATCTAACTGATATCAGTGGTAAACAGAAGTGAATCATCATTTCCGTACAAGGCCTATCACCGACGACTCTGCCCCACCATCAATGACCCACTCCACGGGGACACAAACAACATCACCACCAAAAAGATGTAAGTAGTCACTGATGTCCAAAAAAAACTGCCTACCACTCCATTAAACACAGCACATGACTTAACAGAAAATTCAATCCACAGAATAAGCCACCAAATCCCCCCCCCCACATAGATAGCATGGGATGTAGAACACTGAAATGCATGAATACAAAATAGACACCCTGAATATGACAACAAAAGTTGTGCACTGTTTCAGGGTTTGGGGTATAAGTGCTGACCGGCACCAAACATTAACTACCACACCCTAGAAGCACCAACACCAAATTCCCCCACCCTAGAATCACCAGGCCTGAGCCTTGCCAAGTTCCAAGCCGAACATACCTCACAGACTCTTAGAGCAGACATTCTGGACAAGGCCATAAATAAAAGTAGGAAAGAAGCACAACATTATGAGGAACTAAGTATTGTCATTCCAAAGTTACTGGTTTATGAAATGACTAAGATTACCAGGCAAAATCTGAACCTGCCATGAAAATCTGTACAATTGAAAGGTATGCAGACCACTGTTCAGGTGCCACATAACCACAGCAGCAACCCAAATCAGCACAGTCTACCCATACTCTTTCCTAACCACCAAAATTCCACCAGTTAACTTCCCTTATCAAGAAGCAGACACGCTAGCTCACTGTCAACACTCCATCCACTGTTTACTGCAAGCTACAGCTCACACACAAAGATGTAACTGTTTAACCACATACACACCATTACCTGTAATGTTTATTGTTCTCTGAAGGATACAATGTCTTGAAATGTCCGTCATTATTTAGTAATATTTAAATAACTTCATTCCTCAATGATTTCCCAGAAAACTACACATTTTTTATGAAGAACAGACCAAAATATAAGGTAAAATCTGCACATTTCGAGATACCTTGCCAGCTGAGAGGTATGTTATGTATCTGTTACACATGGTTACTGAAGAGACAGAAAGAGAACTTCCTGCTACAGCCTATATTTATATTCTCCATCTTGTCTCTTAAACTCCCACATTCTACAACTATGATGGGGACGAGAACTGCCATGCATACCTCATCACCCCCATGAAAAAAAATGTGTCAAAGACTCCATGAAAGCCCTGAAAGTAACACTCCCCCAAATCTCCCCCAATTACCCATCTTATACACAGCGCACTTTAGTAAAGCCAAAGAACAAAACATGGATAAACACACCTTAGCCCCCATTAAGGAAGTATAAGACATGTCTCCAGTCCAGCTGTATACCCCATTCTGCAGATGCAATAAGCAATGTCCAAATTCACTGAAAAGTATGTGCAAAATGGCAAACAGCTAGTTAAGCATCCGGTCAGCTGTCACAAACAAAAAGATTTTTTTTATGTACATAGTTACATACGATATACCACTTGCACTCCACAGAAAACTAGTTCTGCTTTTGAGCGTCTCAGTTCTTTCTCACAGCACACAGTCATAGTACTTGGAAAAGCCTACATGACTACCACCTTTGTGGTAAGTGTTGTTACTATTCTAATTTCTCCTGCTCTGAAAACCCGGACCACACATCAATGTATTGCCCACAGCAGGAACAGCAAGGCATACTTTGGGACTCCTAACATTGGTTTGAATGACTCACCACTAGCTTGCTGACTCCAAAAGTAGGGTAACCAACTAAAATGTGAGGCAAAATCTGGACATTCTGTGAAACTCTGTACCACTGAGATAACCCTTTTGTGCTAGCCCATCTACCACCACCACTAATGACTACTTTGTCAAGAGAAAGGGGAAGGGGGGACTAGAGAACCAACCAATCATGGTACCCCTCCTAAAGAATTACAAGACACTGTTCCCCAAGCCTCTCAACCTCTTACCGCAATAAATCCAGACAAAGCCATGGAAGCTTTATGCGGCTCCTAATGCAGCCATATTTTTCAATTAATTAAGCTAAAGTCATGATAGCGTTTGACTTGGACAGGATTTGATGCCCACAACTGGTACTGCCTAAGTGACTTCTGACTAAATAACTGGTAGTGCATATTTCCATACTCAGAGAACAACCTGACTGTTTACACATGGTCTGATCTGGACCTGAAGAATGGGAAGTATAGCTCAACTGACTGTCACTGTTTGGTGACTGTTATCCCCAATAATATGCCCAATAGCAGAACTCTGTAATTTACATGTCTGTCATTATTTATTATTGTATCTTATTTGGTATGCCAACTGGAAAATTGCTAGTGTACCAAAGTAGCATTACCAAGCAACAATCTGTCAATGGAACAGCATGCTCATAATATTCACGCATGCACCTTTGAACCTCTATGGTATGCAACTATTTTACAGAACCAAATGTGAATTCTCAACTCGTTCCCTCCATTCTGCTTGCCCCTTTTTTTTTATACTGTATAAAATAAAACTATATATATATATATATATATATATATATATATATATATATATATATACACACACACACACACACACAAGTTATAGCCCCGAACTGGCCTAGAATGCAACAGCATGCATCTGCACAATACCTCCACCCACCTCAGCTGTCAGTATCGTATTGCACCTAGGTGGCAAACACACATTAGTTACAACAACTACACAGCCCAGGAAATGTACCTCTGCCATTTGACTATTGTCCAAACTGAAAAGTACTGCCAGCACTGCTCCACTATCACAATGCTTACTACCACATAATGATTTATATTCCGTAAACATTCTAAAGAAGGTCCCATGCAGACAACTTACTCTAAAGGGGGCTACCGAGAATGCTGATAACCTTCTAAAGAAGACTCCATGCAGCTAAAGGGGGTTACTGAAAATGCCGATAAGTGAATACCCCCAAACCACACAATCCAGCATCCCCTTCAAGGAACTAGTATAAAGTTGCACCGAGAACATAAACTCCACAGCCATAGTGCCAACACACAACCCCCAACCCCCCTTATCCAACCACAATCCAACTGCCAAAATGACTTAAATGCCAGAACTAACAGAAATCTCCCAATTTCATGCACTACCATAACAGAACAACAGAAAAAAATAGCTAGATAGACATACATATTACAGACCCTATGTACCCATGAATACCTCCCTGCTGCTACCACTACTGACACAAGGCCTACCTGCTAAGTCCAGTACCTACAGGTCATCTTGGACATGCTGCTTACTTAACAAGTTCATGCCAAAATAAGGATTCTCTACCCAGTTACACTTGCATAATCCCCTTAAGCCCTTCCCTACCCTTACCTCATTTCCTCCCAAACATCCCTGATTCCTATTTAACCCTTTTATCCCCCCTCCCCTCTTAACTCCTACTAATATATTTATCGACCCCTCCTGAAGATGTCCCTGGACAAATTGGTTTGTTACCAAATCTCATTTACATTAGGTTGTATTTCTATAGCAAGAAGTAATGATACATTTCTAGTAATAAATGTAGTTAAGATACTCATGCAGATTTACTGTAACATTCCTAATCAAAATGTTGCAAAAAAGGTATTCTGACCCCCCCCCCTTTATAAAAGTATCTGTCAGCTGGTTGCAAACCTTGCATCAGCTGCCTTCACTCTTTATAATCAATGCAGTTATACCTGGTGCCAAGGAGAAATTTACCTGGCAGGTGTATTTTCTTCACTGAGTACTATCCATAGTGCTGATGGCCCTGCATCTCTTCCAGGATCGTTTGTGCAACAAAAGAGAGCCTAAAATAAATGGTTCACTTTTTCCTTGGACAATGAACAGTGTTTGTGTGCTGCCAAGGGAGTACAAATGCAAATGGCATGAGAAACAAAAAATAGAGAAAAAAGCTGACAGTAAAATGAATTAAATCAGTGCGTATACCTAGCAATAACCAATGAAAGAAGTGCATTCAGGTGAAACATCCATCCTTCTTACACCTCCATGCCACATCAAAAATTTAATTATTAATCACAAATAACGTGACAGTGGGTGACAGTTTGCATGTTGTTAGCAATGATGAGAATAATTGGGTTTTACACAACACAGTGATCTAAAATGTGTACAAATATGTATTCAGATGCCCCACTGTAAAATTATCAATTAACTGGATTCAAACCCTGCACCACCTATCTTACTTCTCTTTATTCACTTCACTTACACATTGTACCACAGGCATAGTTATCCTAGAGATAGAATTTATTCACAAAATACTATCCAGAATGCTGACAGCTGCACACCAGTGCTAGGCTTGTTTGCACTACAGAAAGCAGCTCAAATTCATTTTTTTTCACTTTTTACCTTAGGAAGTGAACCATGTTTGCATGCTGGCAAGTGTAGAGCAAATGTAAAAGGTATTAGAAAAAAAGGAAAAACCGACAGGAAAAAAACTGAAAAGAAATTTTAATTCAAGCATATGGTATATCTAGCAATGACCAGAGCAAGAAGTGTATTACAGTGACACATTCATCCTTTTTTCACATTGACACATCAGAACTTTAATTTCTGCCAGATGTTATCAGGACTGTAGATACTGCCAAATAATGATAAAGAGGACAGACAACATGCTTTTAGCAATAATAGGAACAGATGATTTTCAAACAGCAGTTCAATAATATCACAAAATGTGTGTAAATATATATTGTGACCCCCTCTTTAAAATTATCACTTCACTGGATTTGAACCCTGCATCAGCTGTTTTCTTTCTGTAAGATCACTATTGTTACACTTTGTGCTACAGAGAAAATTCCCTGACTGCTGCAATTTCTTCACGGAGTAGTATGCAGAATGTTGACATCCACACACTGGCACCAGGCTCATTTGCACTACAGAAGGCAGCCTAAATTAAATGTTTCACTTTTTTCCATAGGCAGTAAACTGTAGTTCACTGTTGGTATTGATGAGAATCCAAAGTGTGCATTACCAAATAGTGTACAAATGCTGAGAAAAGGAAAAAAAGGCTAATAAAATAGATGAACATCCTCAACTTGTTTATGTTTCAACATGAACATATGCTCATTAAAGATCATTATGTTCATGTAAGCATAGCTATCTCTGGATTAGAACCCCGGGACAGCAGGGCATTCACAAGACATAGTTCACATTCTTATCTGCCACACACATTATACTGTGAAGACAAAATAGAGTTTACCGATGCTCAGTATGTGACATGGTATCAACTATTACAGGTACAACAAAAAGTATTCCTGACCTTTGTCCTATGTAATTTGCAGTTAGATGTGTGGATGTCTGTAATACTGGCAACAGCTAAGGTAATCTTTCCTCACACAATATAAAATAAAAATTCGAACACTGCACCTCTTTGCTTCTGTTCATTTTGTGAACATCATTCCCAGATCTATGCTTCTCTAATAAGACTGCTATGTACTTTGCCTTGCAGTTGATATATGTTTCAATGAGTAATCTACTTCCTTAGAATTGCAGACACAACTGTATTGAGTGGCAGAAACTGTTGTCATAAACAGTTCATATTGTTAGGAATGTTCCTCTCCTAAGTCAGTCAATGGTAATCCCAAATTTCTTGTGAGTCCCTCCTCACTAGCACACCCTGATTGATAATGTAGTCAGACTAATCATTCACACTTGTAAGTATGTAGTAGGTAACACTTCTCAGTGCTCATGCCTGCAGAGGTAGGGCATGTGCATGCAATCATGTAGGTCCTTACACCATGATTACATTCTCTGCATTTATTGCAGATTTTGGAATTCATGAACACTAATAAGTTCACAGCTCATTTGCATATTCACAGTGCTCACAAGGATGAATCTGCACTATATCTAAGTATTCAAGTAGGCAAAGAAATGTGTATCATAGTAGGGATACTGCTTATCCAGAGAACTGCATGCTGCTAATTGCTTACAAATGTGTTTATAGTGTCATGACTAACTCAATGCAAAGTTAATTTGCTGTTTTACAAAACACAGTATTTCAATCTTACTGATGGACTGCATTTCACAATAAGCCCATAGATTAGTGTGTGCATTGTTTAGCCTTGCTGGTGGTATAGGCATGTATATCAGTTATTTGGTGCATTACAAATGTTTGTGAAGAATGTGACATAACATTATGGAACATTTTATGCACATCTGGCAAGTTATTGCAGAAGAGTGTTGTATGACTTTATAGCAATGTCAAGGATTTGAAATTTGTAGCCCATAATGTGTTAAACCTGTGATATATAACTGACCATGCTCCACACAAATGTACATCCAAGAACACTTTCAGCCATTTGTACTGAAAAAGTGTATATTGCTTTGGTTACTGTTGCAATGTACTACTCTGGTACACAATTGTTGTCCTCATTACATGACCTGCACACTTGCTTTTCCTTTCTTTTGCTTTTTTGGAAGATTGGTGGGGGGAGGGCTGTATTTACTTCTGTGTACTAACATGGAGCTTTGACTTTTTAATTATTTTGTACATGATGGATGCATACACTCATACATACATATTTGTTTTATCACTTGTGTCTTCATTGTCTATTATATGTTTCTTACATTTTTCAATGGGCTATGGTGCCCAATACATCTACTTACTGTAAAATGCCATACAGTGCTGCAGAGAATGAAGATATCATCTAGGTGCTAAGTTGACATAGCTCCTTCCTCTTAGAAAGAGGCAGAGGTAACAAATATTCCTGTGACCATATCTGGAGGCAGATGTTCAACTATGTAAATGGAGTCAGAGCCATTGTCCATACATATTAGTAAATATGTCATAGGAACAGGGTCATAACAACGTATGTGATATGCCGTGCAGTTAAAACTGTCTGGGAAGATATGGCTGGTGGGGCTGCTAACAAAATACCACTGACTAAAACTGAGAAGTTTTTGTCCACTGTCAGAGATCCCTGACACCTCAGCAAAGGACTCAAACAGAATCACTGATGGTGGTACCGACATAAAGGACAACACCAGTGTGGGTATACTGCAGAACTTTTAAGTAGGCAATAGAATTCAATCATTCACACTCACTTCTTTAGTGTTATGCTTGCCCTCATGTATCCCCCCACCCCACACTAAGACCCTGGGCAAGTGATGAATGTGCACTAGCCTTTGCACATTTTTAATGTTCGTATGCTTAGATATATATATATATATATATATATATATATATATATATATATATATGTAGGAAAGTGAAATCATTGATGCACATTATAGTGCAAAGTCCATAGGTGGATACAGACAGATGTCACAGTCATATAGTGTTACTGACATGACTGTACACAGGACAGCTGTGTCATGTTAGGGACATATAAATACTCACATATAGGACTAAGTAGTTAGCTACTTTTTTTTTTCAAACAGGTTCCACACTTACCTTGGACCTTAGATGAGGGTGGAAGTGGTTGCATATTTACTATATTGTCTCCCTGTCTACCCATTTGTGCTGTACAATTTTCTGTGCCATGCAGTCCATACAAAGTTCAACAGGGTACAAAAGCCCTTCTTCTTTTTGGCAGAGCTCTGGCAACAGCAGTAGCAGCCACAACTTTAATTAAAGCCTGTTGCACATACAGCTTTCTAATGGTAGCAGCAACTGCTAACATGCTTTTTTCTAAGTGTAATCATGGCTGGAATCCATGTAATTCAGCTATTTATGCTATCATTAACATATTCTACAGTTTACCTTTGTTTTGCAGCTCTATGCTGTGAGTAGAGCCAAATGGAAGTATGCAAGAAAGACAGTAGTAGGATAATAATCTATGTGACTTGACTATATCTTGTCTATCCAATGGGGACTTATGCATCCTGACATTTTTTGGGGGTAGAAACCTGTGTATTTAAACATGAACTGCTTTCAAAAATTGTGATGAGTAGTTTACAGTGGTAGAATTGCCCATGCTGAATCTGAAAGCTTTATTATTTCTCTGAATTTTATCAAGTGTTGAGGGATTTCCTTCAGGCTAGAAGAAAACTATCCCACAGAATGTAAGGTATCCATAAAGGAAATATTATATGATATAAAATAAAACCCCCGAAAAGTGAGAAGAAGATTCTCCTTACGAAAATCTAGCAAATCAGAAAATGTAATTTACATCATATAAAATATTCTACCTCTCTAGGAACATCATGGAAGCAGTTTTCTTCTTTTTTACCATCTCATACCTTTGCTGGTACCTGCAAAAGGTTCACCTCTCTTGTGTTTTATCATTAGACCTAAGTTAATGAGTTAAAGTTACCGGTGTATGTCTTTGCAGTATCATCTCAGTTTCTGCACTGTTATAATATGTTATTCTAAAGTTCTTAAAATCACAGTAATTGTATTTCTTATATGATAATATTTGAAGCCGTAATAATTGTAATATACCCTTTTAAGGAAGTACAGAATTGTGGGAGCTGTGTTCCATGAAACTCACCCATTTCAATCTATTGGAAGCTGTGATTGTGACAGGATCTCCCTTTGAAATGCATCTTCTATTTGATTTTTGTGGGCATTTTTATTAACTATTTTTAAGTTACGGATAAAACATAAAGTCAGGAGGCTCCAAATGCTCCAGTGTGGTGTTAGAATAAAAATTTCTGCCAGCATTTTTGACTCAACTTGATGATGCAGTCTTTATTTTTGCTATGCCTTTAAGTAGGCCAGGTATCTGCATGTTGTGTGTTCAGTCACAGGGGTATAACATCTTTTAACTTAACAGAAAGACATCTCAACATTTCATTTTCACAAATAAATAGTTTTGTTATTAATAGTTAAAGTTTTACTATTACAAATATTTTATTTTGTTTTAATTTCCTTGGAACCACCAGAGTGTTCACTGTATTGCTTTCATCAAGTTTTAACTTAGTATGACTTCTCAACAAGCACTAGAAGCATTGAACCTACTTGGAAGTTTCCAAAAATGGAATCTGTAAGTTCAATGTTTTAATCTTCATCTCATTGTTAGTGGACTTGCTGACAAACCACAACACATTCAGAATGTCATGTCACTTCATGTTATGGAAGAGGAAGCAATTAAAGTATAAAAAACTCTCGCAGAGTAGAACAGAAGAGAAGAGACGAAAAATGTCTGTCCTTAAAGGTAAAATTAAAATGTAATTTGAGCAAATTAATTTCACATATTGCAGACAGTCATTCTTTACTAGAAAGTAAGGGATCCAAGAATCAGTGTTTAAATCTGTGACTAATCTTAAAAATGGGGCACAGGGCTGGGTTTTGTTATTGTAGTGATTCTCTAATCAAATACAGAACTGTGTGTGGATCAGAAATGATCAGGTCAGAGGCAGTCTGATAAGGAGAGAAAATCTTTTTTCTTGGTCTTCTTTTCTTTTTTGTGAAACCCATTTTAATAATCACCATCAACAGTAAAACTATCAACAACCTGACAGCATAAACAAGTACTAAAAATAAACATTAGACTGTCAGAAGAAAATGAAATTAGTGTATCACATGCAAATAAAAATACATTGGTGCTGAGTGTTCATGTAATTGTTTAAAGTCCAAGTCCATTTTGAGAACATTACAAAAGTTATTGCTCTTGTAATTCAGGTCTTTACTAATATCGTTAGTAAGTAGTTTCCAGTGCTGAAATATAGTAGCTGAAACCACAATTTGAACACATAATAGCCATGGTGGACATGAGACCTGATGGTGTGGGAGGAGCCCTAAAATCCATATTCCAGGCCTGTCATAGGAGGGTTGCCTTGTCCAAGAGCAAACACAGTTGTATCATACATTTTCCCAGGCACTCTACTCTTAGGGCAGAACTGTAACATATGTAGATAGTGGGCATCTGTTTCCCAGTGTATTCAAGCATTTGCCATTACTCCATTCTCTGTTTTCCCTTGTATGGGAGCAAAATGCCAAAAATGAAGTTTATTGAAGTGGGTATAAAAAAAACTTAGGCTACACAAAGGACCAACAGCCATTAGAGTCAGAAAGTTGTTTCCAGACCAGTGTTTCAATGCCAAAAACCAAAAGTGAGGACCATTTCTGCCAATCTTATTTAAATATTATTTCACTATATTCATGGAGGAGCACGGTGTAAAATGGACAGGAACTGATGTTTAACTATATGTTGAGAGAGTTCCCATTAAATCAGATGAGTTATCGCAGTTCTTGCTTAGCCCTTGGCTAAAATTCATTAGTTGCAAATATTGTAACAAAGATATTTGATCATCTCTACATTTTGTCCAACAAGTCACCAGTCTGGTGTCCATGTGAGGGAACAGATCCAGCCAATATTGTATTTCACATTCAATCCATATCAGTAATAACACTGGTTTCTATCTACAGATGCATGCTTATTTACCCAAATTCATTCCCATGTATTGTATTTTCTATTACTTTCCCTCACAGATCAACTTACACATTTTATTCTTGTGTCCCTGGGGTCCCATATTTTTCATCTCTGCATGGATATCTCTATATCTATCTATCTATAAACACATACACACACACACACACACACACACACACACACACACACACACACACACACAACAGATAAACATGCATCCTCATATGCACACATACATAATATTGTTTTGTTTATGGAGAAGAAATGTATCTTTCGGCTTTTCCCGGTTAGGGGTTGCCACAGTGGAACTCCGGTCCGCTAATGATTGGCAGTAGATTTTTACGTACCAAGTTGCCAGCCCTGACGTGCAACTTTCAATGAAGGTACGCCCACTCATGCATGTCTCTACACAGAAGACGCTTTAGCTGAGAATCGAACAGGGCAACGTCTTACTGTGAGGCGACAACGCTACCGCAGCACCATCACCGCAAACTGTTTATGGAGAAGAAATAGCTCAGGGAAACCCCATAATGAAAAGTCCTGGCCTGGATAAAGTGGCATAAGTCAGATATTTGAACATATCTGACAAAGTCTGGTATTCCCAGTCCCCCATGCATTTTTGTAGCCATTAACCTTTTTTTTTTCTGGCAACCCTAGGATGCTTCTTATCCCAAATGAAGCTAGAAAATTATTTCTGTAGTGGTAATGTTTTGTGTGTGTCCAAGCAGCAAATCACATTCTATTTGCACTTATCAGTAAACAGCATCTAAACAAATCATAAGTAAAATAAATGCAGTAATTTTTTTTTTCTAATATAAATTTCACTCAATTCAGACAGTCATAGTTTGGAATAAACAGTACCTTATTTGAAGAACAGCTCTTGTTCATTAACTAAAGGTTCGATACATTTACATTCAGGCTACACCAAGAATAAATTGTCCTCCACACCAAAACAAATACTGCATCACAGATTACATAATTGAAAATGTTTAATTCAAAACCAGCTTATAAATTGCTCCCAAATTAATTATCATCTTTCTTCATTATCAAGTATTTTTCAGAATAAGTTGAATTCCCAGCCTCTACCTTTATCAATACCTAGAAAAATTAATATAGCTGTAGGGTGTGTCAGGGTAGTACCTTTCAATTGTCCAGATTTTCCCAGAATGTCCAGATTTTTGTCACATATTTTGGTCTGTTCCTCATAAAATTTGTGGTTTTCCAGCAACTCACTAAAGAATGAAATCACAAAATAATGGCAGACATTTGAATTTCAAACTTTATATCCTTCAAAAATGTGTACTAATGAAAAAAACTGTTATTCTAGCAACTTTCTAAGAACAATTTTTCAAATCTGTCCCTATTTTGGGGCCTTTGATCCCCATTATTTTTGTCTTTATCCAGATTTCTTGCACTAAGTGCTTGAGAAGCATGGGGGTGTGCTTATAAATAACACTTCTCTCCCTTTTACAATTAAAAAAATATTTGTTAAAACTCAATTTGTGAAAGATTGTTACCAATGTGCTAAAGATTAATTCTTTATAGCCATAATTAAGTGAAAAATAATTTGTTTTTATTCTTTCAGTGAACATTAAGTCTCCATAGTGCAGCAGCTGCAGGAGGGTATGAGGTTAGGGTTTCGGGCAGTGATCAAGAGGGTGATTTGGGTTCAGGGAGTGGAAGTTTTTCGCTGAAGGAGCTGAAGGGGAATTTAGGGTTAAGAAGTGATCAAGAACTTTAGAGATAGGGAGCAGAAGTAGAGTTTTAGGTATACGGAGTGACTGGGGACTTTAGGGAAGGGGGAGTGGAGTTTTAGGTTTGGAGAATAATCAGAGACTTTAGAGTTAGGGAATGGGAATGGAGCGCTACAATTAGGGTTAGGGACTGCGTGATAGTTTAGACTAATAGGTAGGGCTCTGATACAGCTAAATAATTAATTTCGGTCAGATTGTGGGAGGGCTAGGTAGTTAAGTAGGATCAGTCTAGTATGAGTTAGGGCACGTGCCTTTTCAAGGAAGTGTATCGCAAGCTACTAGCACATAAGCAGTTGTACTGGACCCATATATAACCGTACCTATATATATATATATATCTCAATATGTGTGTGTGTCTGTGTGTATGTGTGTGTGTGTGTGTGTGTGTGTATATATATATATATATATATATATATATATATATATATATATATATATATATATATATATATATACATATATATGGGTTCACGTTTAAATTTCAAAATCCCAAAACCTCGAACCTCTAAATCCTTTGAAGTTTTGGAATCTCGGAATGTATCAATGGAAATCGCCGTATAGTGGAACAGGAACTTTACCATTCTCTTCACTATAGTGCGATCTCGGAGTTGGTATAATTAAGTTCCGGGGGGTGTGGGGGGGTGAAGTCCTCCACATGGTTCCCCCCTGCAAAGACATCATGTATGACGTTTTCTTCTTTTAGGTGTTTTTTATTTTACATTTTGAGATTCCAAGACCTGGAACTTCTGAACATCGGGATTTAGAGGTTCGAGGTTTTGGAATTTTGAAATTTCAAAGTAGACCCATACATATATGCCTACATCAGAAGGTTGACTTTACTAAAATGTAAACATTTACATGATGGAAACCATACGATCAAAGACTTAAAATCCAAATGGGCCGGAACATCAAAACCAATCAACAACAAAAAAATGGCAGTATGTGGTTGTGCCAGATCACAGTACAGAGGGAATTCTGGTTTTGCCTTTCTCAGTTTCAGTGCAATCACACAATTTGTATATTTAATGTGGAGGGATCTTGTCGTATGAAAAACAATATATTTCTACTGTTATGAGCTTTTGATGTTCTGACCTGTCATGAATATTCGGGTTCGATCATCTGGTCTCAGTCACATAAACATCGGCATTCTGGTAAGTCAGCCTTCTGATACAGATCCATATAGATTTATATATATATATATATATATATATATATATATATATATATATATATATATATATATATATATATATACATATAATATGTATGTGTATATATATATATATATATATATATATATATATATATATATACAGTTCTAGTACATTCTGGCAAATGCAAACTTCATCAAAAGAGTTTACTACTGTCTATTTTTACCAAAAGCACTCGTCAACTGCAAGAGTTTACAAAAATAGGAAAAACGAGTCTTTGGGATGAGTTTGTTCACATAAGTAGGAGTTAGATTTAATGTCAAAACTTTTGGATATATCATGTTTATTTACTTATTTTACATTTTTTGACCAGGATAGCCCAACTGTAAGTGAGAACCCCTTTTCAGTGGATGCCCGGAGAGAAAAGCTCCACGTGGCAATACTGTTACAATAAACATAATAACCAAACTGTGCAATTAGAGTATACAGTTTATAAGAATACATACACATATGTACATATATGGACAATATTCTCCTGACTTTGGATATGTAATATACAATTTTTTGACATGTGCAGTCAGAGCAGGAGTAAAGTATAAATACAGTGGGAAGCTACATGGAATAAATACTAAGCATGTATTACCCTCGGTACATCTGGTAATTAATGCTTTGGCATTAGGGTTAGGAGTGTGTGTATTTGCTGGTGAGTGTTAGAGGAAGGGCTCAGGAAGGGGATAGATTTAGTGTTTTGTGTGTGTGGGGGGGTGGTGCTGGTATATGTGATGGGATGAGAATGTGAGTGCTTCCATGTTAGAGTTAGAGTTAGAGTAAGGGTTCAGGAAGGAGATCGATTTAGTGTTTTATGTGTTTGTGTGTGTGTGCTGGTATATGTGAAGGGCTGAGCATGTGAGTGCTTCCATGTTAGAGTTAGAGTAAGGGTTCAGGAAGGAGATCGATTTAGTGTTTTATGTGTTTGTGTGTGTGTGCTGGTATATGTGAAGGGCTGAGCATGTGAGTGCTTCCATGTTAGAGTTAGAGTAAGGGTTCAGGAAGGAGATCGATTTAGTGTTTTATGTGTTTGTGTGTGTGTGCTGGTATATGTGAAGGGCTGAGCATGTGAGTGCTTCCTTGTTAGGGTTAGAGTAAGGGTTCAGGAAGGAGATCGATTTAGTGTTTTATGTGTTTGTGTGTGTGTGCTGGTATATGTGAAGGGCTGAGCATGTGAGTGCTTCCTTGTTAGAGTTAGAGTAAGGGTTCAGGAAGGAGATCGATTTAGTGTTTTATGTGTTTGTGTGTGTGTGCTGGTATATGTGAAGGGCTGAGCATGTGAGTGCTTCCTTGTTAGGGTTAGAGTAAGGGTTCAGGAAGGAGATCGATTTAGTGTTTTATGTGTTTGTGTGTGTGTGCTGGTATATGTGAAGGGCTGAGCATGTGAGTGCTTCCTTGTTAGAGTTAGAGTAAGGGTTCAGGAAGGAGATCGATTTAGTGTTTTACGTGTTTGTGTGTTTGTGCTGGTATATGTGAAGGGCTGAGCATGTGAGTGCTTCCATGTTAGAGTTAGAGTAGGGGTTCAGGAAGGAGATCGATTTAGTGTTTTACGTGTTTGTGTGTGTGTGTGTGCTGGTATATGTGAAGGGCTGAGCATGTGAGTGCTTCCTTGTTAGGGTTAGAGTAGGGGTTCAGGAAGGGGATAGATTTAATGTTATGCTTGTGTGTGTGTGTGTGTGTGTGTGTGTGTGTGTGTGTGTGTGTGTGTGTGTGTGTGTGTGTGTGTGTGTGTGTGTGTGTGTGTGTGTGTGTGTGTGTGTTAGTATATGTGAAGGGATAAGAATGTGAGTGTTTCCATGTTAGAGTTAGAGTAAGGGCTAAGGGACGGGATAGATTTAGTGCTGTACATTCGTGCTTATGTCTGTGAAGTGTGTGTGAGTGTCTTGTTTAGTAGTATTGCTAGGAAAAGTTTGGTTTTTTTTGTAAGATAATGTGTATTGCTGGACTTAGGGTTAGAGCACATGAGTAACGTCGGAACTGTATCACTGAATCAGAGGTATAACTAGCTCATCCGGATCCTTGTCACGTCCCTGCACTGGGGTCCCCTTCAAATGAAAACAGAATCTCGTTTACAGCTGAAGACCAAAAAGAAATTCTACGTCTGTTCTGAAACTGTTGCAAGCTGCTTGCTACAGTCAAAATCACATCACATACACATTAAGTGCTTTAGCACATTAGCCATGACTGCAAATGTAAATCCAGTAAATGAATGCTGGTACTGCCTCCCTCACCCATCACACTCCCTAACAGCTTGCCGCATGGAAGCCATCCCTTCCCCTACCCTTGTTATAGCTCCACACTGAAACATTAACTTAAATCTAACATAATTATTTTAAGACTGAGTCCTAGTGCCTGCAAGTCTAGTAGTCTTAATAAAACTAATCTTGACATGGCAGGTCTATATGAAAAATGCATAGCATACCCCAAGCTGTGCCTGCAAGTGTTCCAGTAAGATCAGGAACTACCCCAGTAAACAAATATAAATAAAAAATAAACAGCAGCGTATACTCATTTTAGCAAGCAAACTCATTCTTTCTACTGTGATAACTAACCTCTCTGTTCTTTCAGTAACATTGCTGCTGGAATAGACTTTAAATTTTCCTGAATCTCTTCTCAAATGGAACTTTGATAAGAAAACTTGTGAATAAAATGGTTAATTAGTCTAACTGCTTACAGTACTAGATGTGTATACCCATAACCATTGGTATTATCTATCTATATACATATATATATATATATATATATATATATATATATATATATATACATATATGTCATCCCGGAAGCTTAAAGTAAAACATAAATATAAATGAATATTACAAATTTGCAATATAGCTTATGGTATTGCAAATATATAACATTGATGCAGAATTACAGCGTACTGTATAACAAGCAGATAAGGGAGAAACAGTTGACATTAAATAAGGGAATCTAAGCACAAAATGTGTCATACAGATATAATCCATATCGGTTAGGAAAAGATGCAAGAAGGAAAGCTTGTCCAACCTGGTTATATACTGACAGAGAGACAGAAGCTGGATTTGTCTTCTGAGGATTGTATAAATCCTGACGCTCTGTGTTATAATTCCTGTCAGCAACCTTTGGTGCTGACAAATGTGAACCTGACATTGATTATTGTCTTTTAAAAATACCCTTAAAAGTGAAGGAAAGTCATGGTGCTTAACACTTTGCATGTGGAAATGTCATCTGTCTATATCTGGAGATACAGGGAGTAAAGGGATTCCCTGTATGCCAGCTTAAACAGTCTCTCATAAAAAGCAATATATATCCATAAGTAATGAATTCAGCTTATCTAAATGCCAAGATAAAGGAGAATATCTGTGCATCACATAAAAACCATCATCATCATCTTTATTAGATGGGTCAGAGCAAGGACTGCCTCTTTCACTTTCTTCTCTTTTCGTGTTTTTTCCTTCTTTTGTCCTTCTTAATGCCTCATAGTTACCTGAAAAGATTCACCAGTCTGTGTTTTATACTTAATTTGAAGTCAGTCCAGTCAAAGTCCTGATAGACTGGTCAGTAGTTTTGCAAAGGTCACATAGTCAAAGGAAGTAAGGAATGACACTAAGTCAGATACAGCTGTGGGGGCGTAGTTTGATAAAAGACTGCTGATGCACTAAACTGATCCACTAATGGATCCTTTAAATTGTATATGATTAACTAATGGATCCTGTTGATTGTATATGATTAACTAATGGATCCTGTTGATTGTATATGATTAACTAATGGACCCCTTAGGTTATATATAGTTAATTAATGGATCCCTTAGGTTGTATATAATTAATTAATTAATGGGTCCCTTAGGTTGCATATAAGATTAACTAATGGATCCCCTAGGTTATATATAATTAACTAGTGGATCCCTTAGATTGCATATGATTAACTAATGGATCCCTTAGATTGTGTATGATTAACTAATGGATCCCTTAGGTTATACATAATTAACTAATGGATCCCTTATGTTGTATATAATTAATGGATCCCTTAGATTGTATATAAGATTAACTAATGGATCCCCTAGGTTGTATATAATTAACTAGTGGCTCCCTTAGATTGTATATGATTAACTAATGGATCCCTTAGTTTGTATATTGTTAACTAATGGATATTTTACGTGGTATACCAGGGCAGACACCAATGACTGTGTTGTTATGGCCTTTTTAGTTGGCAGCATGGGGGTGGCACTGGGTATAAATAACAATATTTTTGAAAAGGACTTCATATCCCTGTTTTAGGGTTTTAGGAAGCTGTTTAAATATTAGGACCATTTTCGGAATTAAAGCTGGACCTAGCTGATTTACCTTTTTTCCCAGTCTTTGTTTATCCCTCTGAAGATTCACCTTAGCTGATTTTTACAACTTTATCCTTTCTTTCCTGTTTATCAGACTTCCTGGCTCTGTTTCATAATTAAAAGCAGAATAAAAGATAAACTATGGAAAACAAAACAGTATTCAAATGAGCATCTACTATTCACGGTCAAATGTTTTTTATTTTCCAATGAAGATCTCTGAAGAAATACAAATACTCAATGAACACGAGAGGTGCTACGTTGACGCAGGATTTGAAGCACTGACAGCATTGAGATGCGCCTCACAGATACTTCTTGACTGTAGCAAGCCAGTAAACCAGAACAATGTATGTTTACAAAGAAATGATTACCTGTGTAAAAGTACAAGAAGGAAAGAAAAAAAGAAGACTTTATGCACCTTTATCAGTGCAATGGAGGGGTGAACACTTTACTGTGACTCCTTAAAGATCAGTATGAAGGCAAATCATTTTGACACAACTTTTGACTATTTTTTCAAGGAATGTGAGCATAAATCATAATATATGGTTAGATTCTCAGGCATTACTATCTTATTGAAGGTTGAAGGACAGTTGCAGAATTCCTTGAAACAAAGTAGTGCCAAATCCTGTCCTGCTCCTGGACTGTGTATCCATTTTATAATGTTTTGTGAAGCTGTGGACAGTAGACCATGTTGCAACTTCTAAAATGTCTGCGTAGACAGATTCCTGAAATATGTTGCTGCTGCCTTGTGAAACAAGCTTTTACTGCATCTTGAAGATTTTTATGATATTTGTCATAGCAAAAGACAAAACAATGATCTGTCCATTAAGAAAAAATGTATTGTTTATTTGTAGACCTTGCTTTCCTTTTTAACTGCTACAAATGATTGGTATTTCTGAAATCATCAGTGCCTCCTGTACTGTATCTCAGCTGTAAACACTCAACAAATGCAGGTAGTACTCTCATTTTATTAATTTGCGAAACACATTGCTAATTGAAAGCACTGGTTAAGAGACACTGTAGTAGTAGTTACCTTTGGTACAAAATGACTATTTTGGAGAGATAGTGTCTTCTTGGAGGTTTCAACTGAATGACTTCTTTAAGAAAAGCCATTACGGAAGGATGAACTGCCTTGTGTGGGATGGCTGAAGGAATGGCAGAGATTGCAGAAGCATGAACCTTAACTGATGGATAAGCCAAATAATAATTTAACGATCTTAATGTTGGACAGTGTACTAAACCTAGAACACCTCCAGTCATATTCCAGGAACCAAAGTCATTTCCACTTTTATATGTAATATTTCTGTATTAGGCATTGTAATGCCTTTTTAAAATATTTAGAACATGTAAAGAAATCAAGAAGAGATCCTTTCAGAACCTAAATTGGGTAATTCAAGCTATCAGAGTCAAACATCTTTGAATAGAAAGTTGTATTTAGCACTCTTGCTGAGTTGGAAATGACTTATGAATAAGTAATGGGCATGGTTAAAAAGAAACCAGGTTCAACAGCAGCAGAAAACGGCTATCTGAGGGATGTGGGAGCTATGAAACTCAGACTGACCTTGTCCAATTTTTCATTAAATACATTATTCTGAATTGAGGAAAAAAGGAGTGGTATAAATCAAGGTATTATATCACTAAAGGAATATTTGTCTTCCAAGCCATCTCAGAAGATACCGTTCCAGTCATGGTATTAGAATGTCAAAAGATTTGGAGAAATTAAACCGAGAGAAGAAAGCTTGGAACTGACTGTTGTGGTAGGTAGAAAACTGATTCACCTCTGAAAAGATCCTGCATTTGTATAATATGATGAAAAGTTCCAGTATTTATGTTCCATTTCTGATCCTGCCATTTTCTGTTCCAAAGCATCTACAGTTGTTAAAGTTTGTGTTGTAGAGTCTATTCCTAAATCTAAATTTTCTCTTTGCAAAGCAGAAAAGTGCAAACTCCTCATTGCTTATTTATATAACATGTCATGGTAGTATTGGCTGTGATGTATGGTTTACAGCTTGTTTGATGAAAAATTGTCTTGGAAGGTTGTCAGGGTTTTGTAATGGTTGATAAGTTATTAAAGTGAGCTGCCCAAGCACAATCCAAAATGTTTGGGATGAAAGTTTGCCCTTTTGATGGCGGAAGCGTCATAATTTCTACTGATGACTTCCCCATGTTTATAGGAATTCCCTCTTTATGTCCTGTGACATGGGAATCATAACCAAAGGACCTGTGTCCTCCTCATGTGCAATCTTGCTTGAGGGATCAGAAAATATCTTGCATTATAGTGGTTCCCAGAAACTGTCTTGTAAGCTTTTGCCTGTTTCTGAGAAAACTAGCTGGAATAATTGCATCTGTTTGTTTGTCCTAATTTGAAACAATTTTCATTTATGTTGACTCTGTGACTACCACTAAAAATGTTACTATTATTGCGAGAGTCAGAAAAGATATCCTGCAATGTATTATTTCCAGGGAGACGACCAATGATTTCAATGACGTGCTGAATCAAGTTCACTATCAATCATCCAGATATTTAAAGATAGTTATAGTTTGCTTCAAGAGCAAAACAACTAGTAAATACTCTGTGGGCTATAGGCAGCCTAATGGCATATCTGATTATTAGAAATGCTGAGAATGAGCTATCTGGAATTTCAAGTATTTTTTAATGGAAAGTGAAGATATGCATTTTCCAAGTATTATGTAGCAATGTAGGATGCAAGAGTCATGATCAGTAAAAGTAAAGACTTGACAATTACCTTTTTGAATGTCTATACATTTAAATTATTTCATTGTATTTTCCTCTTTTTTGCAAAACCAGAAATATTCTGGAATAAAAACCATATCATCTTTGTACTGAATAAACCCTTTTAACAAAGTTTTCTTTGTTAGGATTTGCTTCATCAGTTGAAAAGTACCTGAAATGAAGTGTGTGTGGTTAATGTGGTTAATTGCCCCTGAGGTCCCTGAACAAATTCTATTGAATAATATTGTTGAATTATTTCCAAAACACATTTCTTTGTCATTATCTACTGCTAGGCAGAAATATAACTTTGGAAATTGCCTTCTTGGGTACTGAGGATGGTAAAACCTTAAGAGAAGGCTGCAGCCATTTTGAAGATTTTTGTTTGAATATACATCAACGGGTTTAAAGCTAATGAGGTAGCTCCAGAAATTTGTAATGTCATGCTGTAAACAGTTCATTTTTAGAAAATGGCTGTAGCATAGCGATTGACTACAGCCACTTGAATCCTGGCTGTTTGCAGGCTATAATTCCGCAGCCAGTCACTCGGTCGTGCTGCAGCTTGCATGGGCTACTGTTTGAGCTAAAGCTCAAATATTGGTTTGGACAAGGTGCTGCAGTACTTAGGAGATGGTGGTGCTGTTGCACCTTGCCCAAGCACATATTCAAGTTTGAGTAAGCTAAGCGTGTCAGCTGTGGAGAGATAGTGAAAGGGTATGGAAGTTTACATTAGGTTTTTAGGCAGCGATCAGGTGAGGAATTGAGGTTTAAGGAGCATGGGGATATGTTTAAACTTAGGAAATAATTGAAGACTTTAGGTTTAAGGAGCAGAAGGAGAATTTTGGTTTAGGGAGCTGCAAGGGAGTTTCGGGGTTAGACAGCAATCAGAGTATTTAGGTTTTGGGAGAGGGAGGGGTGATTTGGGGTTAGGGTGCAAGGATTCAGGTTAAGATTAGAAGCTACATGGGGACTTTTAGAGTTAGAGTAAGGGTTCTGTGAGGACTATGTGATTTTCTAGGGTTGGATGGTGAGGGCTGAGTAACTGAGTAGGATCTAGCTAATGAGAGATAGGGTATTTGTTGTTTATGGTAAGTGACAGTGGATAAGGGTGGTGCAAGTTACAGCATGTGAACATTTGTAGTAGACTTGGAATATTGACCTGATAGAGGTAGTACATCTATGTGTTATTTATTACGCATCCAGATATGGTATGGTATCAGACAGGGGAAAATATCTGAGAAAATGTATTTGCAGCACTGTCAGAATGTATTTATTGCCAAGAGACTTTATACTTGGGACTAAATAAGTATAATTTGCAGTGAAAGTTTTGTTCAACTACACCTTCTTTAAATTATTTCACTAGATGGAAACTTGGTTGAAAACTGGATACTTTCAATCCAAATATTGTTTATTCATCACTAGATTAGCTGAAAGTTCTGAAAGATTCAGTGTATTGCATTTCAATATGTTGATGGGAAGAAGCCATAAAAGTATTCAACTCTTTTAATTTTCCTAATGGACAAAATGCTAAAATAACAGTACTGAGAGAGAAATGCAGTACATACTGGCCAGGATTCATATATGATCTGTGTACTATGCAGTTTTCTCTTGTCCTGGAATTGGCAAAAGCAAGTACCGATTCACAGTACCATTTTGCCCTCTAGTACAGTAGGCCCAAATGAACATCAGAACATATATGCAAATAGTTTCATATTAACATGCAAATGAAACAAGGTAGTAAAATAAGTCCTAATAATATTAAAGTGTTTGCAAGGTGAACCTAGTCACAATTCTTAGATGTTCACAGTGAAGTTTCAGGTGTCTATAAAAGGGCAACACACGCTAAAGATTTCATTGCAGCATTTAGCAAGAAATATATCAATGAGACAACATTGTTTCTCCAATTCACTTAGAATTCCAGTATCCAACTTATTATCTTGACATCAGCCTTCTCAAAGATAACATCAACAATAGATATGCGGCCAAGATTTTCAGGAAGGTAACATATTCAAATTCCTTCCTGCATTTCAGTAGCTCGCATCCATTCCACCAAAAGAGGTCAGTTGTAAAAGGGCAACTTGTCAGGGCAGCCCAAATGGTCACAACATATGAAGATTTCATTGACGAGTGTAATACCTTGCACTCTGTGTTTCTTAGTACGGCCTACCTTTGTAAACTTGCCAATGAGTTGATCTTGGAAGTTACCACTAAAAGGCTGAACAGTCATTTTCAACCTATTCTGGGTTACCATGGCACCTCAGGGTTGTTCATAGACCATTCAGTAAGGGCTATGACCAATAAGCCCAGCATTTCAACTGGACCTGAAAGTGAAGCGATAAGGTAACATCTGAATCTTCAAAAGCATTGGTTATGACATTTAGTCAGGATACTTCTATGTTAAGAACTATTTTCAAAAAGAATTGGCCAATTTTATGAGAGGATTCATATATGAGACAGCGAATTGGAGACAAACCTAGGACTGTATATAGGAAGGGGTCCAATTTTAAGGATTTACTTAAGACAAAACAGAGAAGAGGATCAAAAGCTAAACAAGGAATGGTTAAGTGTGGAGCTTGTACATGGTGCCATAAAATTCAAGTGTCGAACAGTTTCACTGTAAGGGATACTACATACTATCTTAGGGATAGATATACTTGTGGGTCCAAAGCGGTAGTTTACTTGGCTCTGTGCAACTTGTGTCTGTGTTCCTATATTGGAAAGACGGAGAGAAAACTTTGGCAGAGAATATATGAGCATGAGTATGCCACCAAAAGGCAAAATATGAACAATGCCCTAGCAAAGCACATGAGTAGCAATGAGGGGCATTTGTTTCATTTTATGGCCATAGGCCATGTTGTCATTGAAGACAACAGACCAGGGGGGTTGATGTTAGAGATTACTGAGCTCAAACGGTGGATTCAGCTGCAGGCCAATAGCTGGCCAGGCATAAATGAGAGAAGTTCTATTTCTCCCATATTAAAGTTGAAAGCACTGGAAAGAAGAAAGGTGTCAATGCACACAAATCATTCAAAACCTAGTTAAAAATATTTTTCACACACTTTACACCTACATGTTGTTGTATCTTTCAGCTTTTCCCGGTTAGGGGTTGCCACAGTGGAACTCCGGTCCGCTAAGGACCTACATGTTAACATGCTAAAATATACATGTGCATGTTGTACTTGTATCAGTTATTGATTTTGGTCCTCATAGTTCATATCAAAAGAGAAATATTTCTTATATATAGAGTCACATATATTTATGCACTCACTGTTTCATTACATATACCTTTTGATTTACTTTCTAGTAGTATTTGGGTATATATGTTTATCATTTGTAGGCTCCCCTTTAGTACTTGAATATTTATTATATGTTTCTAATATATGTTTTTATTACAAGTGTGATTTGTATTTAATTTCACTGATTTTAATATTAATTATCCATTCAGTCAATGAAAGCTTATAGAATGGTATAAAGGAAGTGATTTTAGAACATATAATTTGTCTGATGAAGTTTTGCACATAGTGAAACGAAAGCACTAACTGTTTTATTGTTTTTTATAAATAAAAGTGGTTTGTGACATTCATCCGATTGTCCGTGCTTGTCACATAGTTTTTATTTAGCCGCTTTCACATCCGTTGACTGCCTTTGTTTTGCTTCATTTAGCAAGAATGGTTTGATTGTGCAACAGCATTCTGTAGCCCTTAGCACTGCTGGTTCCATGCAATGCAGCACCAACAGCAACATCAAAGACAGCCATTGACTTACCATAGTTTCATTCGCCAAGAGACTGCTGATCACTTTGGAGTCAGTCAGGGGATTATATGGGTCTTGGGTGATGCATATTCTCACACACACACACACACACACACACACACACACACACACACACACACACACACACACACACACACACACACAGAAGCGATAGGCATAAATGGCCTTCCCATACCTGTGATGACCAAGGTACGCATATATCTTTCCATACTGGATACAGGGACATTCCAGAACCAGCTGAGAACACACTGGCTATTGCGCAGGCCTCTGCCTCTATAATAATGATCGAGTTTTTCTGTATAATGCATCTACCTATGAGTAATCACATACGGTTCCCCAGTAAACCACAGAAGTGAGATAATGCCACATTTGCTTTCTGTGACATCACTTGTCTCCACAACTTACTGGATGCCATAGATTGCACACATAGCAAAACATAAAAGTCCTCAGCAGGCCCACAGATGCAAAGGTGTGTAAATAGGAAGGACTACCATTCCTAGAACTGTCAGGTAGTGTGTGATGCATGTGTCATCATGTTCACACAGCACCAAGTCAGTGAAAATGGTTTACATTATGTGACATACATCTCAGCTATACCAATGCTTCTCACATACAGAAATTCTACAGGACCATCCAGTTGCTAAGTGCAGGTCATGTACTAATGTGAAGCAAATATCTCTATATCAGGTGGGGCCATAAGAGAATACTTCTCACTCGCATGTTTATACTGTGTTGCAGTGATGCTGAATACCCACCAGAGCCATGGACTATGGCATTAACATATAACCCACAGAGTATGGCCAAACACCAGTATTACACCACATATCCACAAATGCATAGCATCATAGACCCTGTGTTTGGCCTGCTTCAAACACAGTTCTGCTGCCTTAACATGTCTGAGAGGACATTCTAGCATGATTCAGACACAGCCAGCTGGATGTTCTTAGCATACTCTGTGGACCATAATATGGCGATAAGGAGACAGGCTAAGCAGCCCCAGAATACTGATACAGTCAGAATGTACACACACACACACACACACACACACACACACACACACACACACACACACACACACACACACACACACACACACACACACCCAGTAAGGAAGATGCATCAATAATATCTTCTGATGAAAGTGAGGTGGAACAGAAGCAACCAGCAGACACCACTAACCCTCCCCCCAACAGTGATAGTGCAATACACAGGAGTGTAGGTGAAGCAGAGATGACTAGTGAATATGTATAGGTTCTAATGAGTACAAAGTGACAGAGTCATGCAGATCAAGCATGATGCATACAGTGTTAATATCTGGCTATGCCTGTCAGTGCATGGTTGACTTGCAATGTGCATCAGACATTTATATGTACATCATATAGGTGGGAGGAAGAACTGGATCCCAGTAATCATCATCATCATCATCATGTGCACATGTGACTCATGACACAATGACAGACACATCTGTCATCACATGTCAAATGGGGGCTCATCACAAGAGTCTGAAAGTGGGATCTTAAGGTGGTGGGCATTGCATGTCATATACTATACCCTGTAGTAATGAGAAGGCTGCAATGTGTGATAGCGGCCTGTTGCACAGAAGGGAGCCTTGTGATGCAGGGCATTTTGTATCATAACCATTTACTCCTACAATATGTGTGAGGTGCTACTACTTCACCATGATTTGTGGTCATTATGTTATCTTGTTGCATTAGGACCTGTACTCCTCCTGATATTGATCGTGTGTGACCACAGAACTGTGACCTGGATAATGTCTGCACATAAGGTATCCTGCCAACAGAATGCAAAAGTTGTGCTTACCACAATGAGGGTTGGTGGGGCATGATACACATCCAGATGCAGGTAAGACCTGTGTAACCGGTGATGGCCTCCTAATTAGCCCCTTGGTACCTCCCTTCCCCTGACCTCTTTCTACAGTGCCAGTGAGTGCAGTGATAGTAACACCAGCAATCATTCACACAAAAATTAACATAGAAGTATTGATTGCCGCCAGGTTCCTCAGGAGACCAATCATTACTTTGTCCCTGCACTTATTGGATATCATGTGACATAATCAGATTCAAGCTAGGTTGCAGCACAGTGTACATTTTTGTTGCAGATTGTGACATGATAATATTGTGGCACAACTGCTGTTTGATCCCAAATGTCATCTGCATGTCAAGGGCAATCTGTGACACATGACAGCAACAGACAGACCTGTAAGGCTAATAATTGTGGGTAAACTCACTTAAGATGCAGTGTATGATTCCACTGCTGCAGCCACTGAGGAACAATCAGAGGTTGTAGGAGCCATTGGGGATCCCTATCTTACTGGTGGTGGTGAGTGCTTTCAGTTTGCAGTCTCATGTTCTTGTGTGAGCTAAGCCACACATTCAGCCTGTATCAAGGTAGGATACCTTCCAGGGATGTGGGTAGTCAGTGCCATTCTGTCATCAGACTATGACTTGGGTGTCTGTGTGTCATCGTCTTTATCAGCCAAAACACAGATGCCAAATATAGGTCTGCTGTTGTACCCGAGCCCCTGTAGATATCACAACCCCTACATGTATCACTGTAGCTGTGACCCAGCCCCTGTTGGTATCACTGTAGCTGTGCCCCAGCCCCTACAGGTATCACTGTAGCTGTGTCCCAGACCCTGTAGGTATCAGTGTAGCTGTGTCCCAGCCCCTGTAGGTATCAGTGTAGCTGTGCCTCAGCCCCTACAGTATCATTGTAACTGTGCCCAGTCCCTACAGGTATCACTGTACCTGTGCCCCAGCTCCTACAAGTATCGTTGTAGCTGTGCATTACCCTGTGAAAGTTAAAACAAAAAAAATGAATATTCATACATGTGCCAAAATTATGTACCTGTGGCATGTACACTAAGAGTGCTGTATCATGCAAACTCAGCCTGTCTCTACTTTCATCCTGACATAGCTGGATACCTGAAATACTTAAAATGGTTGATGTGGTCATCCTACAGTATCTGTGAGGTGTGCAACTATGCAGTTATCTGGTGTAAGAGGTACTAACCCAGTACATCATCCAGTAAGAAATTTGGGGGGGGGGGTCCATCCCCATCTCAGTGTCTGCTATGCCAGAGATAATTCCAGAACCTGTATTCCCATGTAAGGGTAACAAAAACTCCTCTGACTCTTTCAGCCTGTTGCACCTCCAGTGGCTGACTGCTCTGCTTCTCTTGACTCTTGCCTTTCCCTTGACACAGAGCAATATGCTGGAAACATGCATATAACACTGTAATATGTGACTGTATTCTCACGTGGCATTTATGTCATGGGCCACTATCTGCCTCACCTGATCACATAAAACCTACTTAGCACCACCTCCCTAAGATGTGATGTCCATGGGCCTTAAGTGCTTGTAGAAGGACATCATTTTCAGCAGGGTTGAAATTGGCCAGCCTTTGCTGTGTACCTCATCTTCCAGACGTGCAGACACCTGTGCACATATGGGACAGAGCTGTGGGGATGTAAATTACTGAAAATGGTAGAATGACAGCTACATACAAAGGGCTAACCTATGTGAAACATACTCAATCAAGGGGACGGCTGAGAGGGCATGTTATTCATCAACAGTAGTAGGGATAGATATAGGAATACATACAGCAAGTGTACATGCCAACAGGTATGTAGAGGGAAAGAAGGGTATTCACATAGCTGACAGTTGTGGTCACCCTGGTTATTGTCAGTAATATGGCCCTACTGTAACATGCTGGGTGGGGAATGCATGCGTTTAGGCATATGACTACTCTACTCAACACCATAGACTATGCAGACCACCTCAAGACTCTATCCCTGTATTCTGTCTCCTACAGGCTTTTGAGGGGAGATCTATGCCTGGCATACAGGGCATTGTTAAATGCCACTCTGATGGACCTCCTGCATAGCCACAAAACAAACGGTAGCAGAATTACCCATTCTAACGACTTAAACCTTGCCTGTGATATAAATAGGACCTGCTGGAGAGATAGGTATGTATCCCAGAGACTACCCCATCTATGGAACAGGCTCCCCATCCATTTGAAGCAGAGTTCCTCTCTAACCCAATTCAACTGCAACTTGGGCAATTGGATGGGAAACTGAAAATTCATCCCCGGTTTGGCACCTAATGGTTCATCTCCCAGGCCCATGCTTATACTTATCAAGTGTATCAGAAGTTGTCAGAGACTTGGGATGCATGGCTAGGCTTAAAAAAGCCCTTGTGGTCATTAGCCTAGTAAATGGGTCTATATCATATGAGCAAATCGCACAAAATGCTAACGCTCATATCAAACGTACCGGACCTCAAAGTGCTTTTTCTGAGATTGTGGTACAGTGAAGAATGGGATATTTGCCCTTTCCTCAATGTAGTGCGATCTCAGAGTTTGGAATATATATTTAGTGGGGGGATGGGGGGGTGCAGCCCCCCACAATAGGAAGTTCGAGGTCCGGTACGTTCGATATTATGAGTGTTCATAATCTGTGCGATTCGCTCATATGATATAGACCCTAGTAAACACCTACGAAACTAAGTGCTTTAGGGACAAAGATTAACCTCACCATGTGCTGTCAAACAGCATACTGCCTGTAGCAGGACAGTAATTCTGAAATGTTGAAATCTAACAGCATGTCAGTCTTTCCTTGCTTGTTATCCTAAATGTTGAAATTAAAAAATTAAATTTATGTATATACCACAAATACTGTAAACAGCTTTGGTTTTACTGTTAACTCCATCTCTGCAATTAAACTCTCTAACAAACTTATGTTTGTTCCCCAATCCTTAAAAGAACTTTTTTTGCATTTCTTGGCGTGTACTGTATGATTCTTTATTACGCATGTCATTTGCTTTTGTTTGTGTACTTTTGGGTCATAACTGAAAAGGGTCTTTGGTCCAGTTCGCCTACCCATTTACTAAATAGTAAACAGATAAATAATTTGACAGGTCATAACAGGTATATGCCAGTGAAAGACATGTAAGGGAATAGATTGACCTGATACTGTAAGATAGCTTGTTTCCAGTATCCTCTACAGACATGAGACGCATGCAGGAACATATTTTTGTTGACAACCTTTTGTATTGTGAATTCTAGTAGAAGTGTATACAATCTTAGGAAGATAGAGATATCTACCCCATGTCATTGAAGGATTGGTAATCAACAGGCTTTAGTTTGAAAGATTAATGTTGCTCTGAGCTTTGCTGCATCATATTGTGCTAGCTGGCGGAGAGCTTTTGAAGGGTATTTGTCCTTTCCTCCCCACCGGTGTGACAATGGAGTTTGTATATATATATATATATATATATATATATATATATATAACTTAGCAGGCTGTGGAGGTAGAGCCCCTATATGGCAGTTGCAGGTGGGCTTCCCCTACAGAAAAGTATTCTATAGATTTTTGAATCACTGTTTTTGGTATTTAAATTTCTTTAAATTGTGATTCAAAAACAGTGATTTGATTATACTTGGGTAAATTGAGATAAAAGAGCTTATCACACACTTTTAGAGTACCGCATATCTCTTCAGTCTGCTTATGTATCCAAATAGTGTTGCTCTTATCCTTAATACTGATGCCCAGATGTGCAGTTCATCTTCCCAAATCTGCATGATGTAGCTTGCAGCATGGCAGTGTGCCTCCCGAACTATACAAGTTTATACTGGCTAATTAGGCAAGAAGGCATGCATGTCTATGAATTGTTCTATTATTTTTCGATGGTACACCAGTGACATAATGCTCAGCCTATTGCCTCTGTTCACCGTATTTGTGTTGCTTGTCATGCTAGTTTGTAAATGGTAGTCCTGCAGAAATTATGCTTGTAGATGTGATTTCCAGACCATTATCATGTTCCTTCTGAAGGTGGTATCCTTTTCAGAGCAAATTCATGGGAATGGAAGGTTCTGCTATAACTACCAGACAGCATCTGCAGGGTGGATGAAGGAGAGAGAGATAATGCTTTATTTCTGTCACAACCATTTCATGAAGCACCTACTGAGCCCCTATCATGTTGCTTTTAAGAACGTGGATGCCTGGTATGACCTGGCTAAGGACTTGTCCTCAGCCATGGACATCACCTGCGGGGGGAACAGTGCAGCATCATTCTGTTGACCTGTAGCACAGGAACCTTAAAGTGCTACAAACATGGGAAGGTGAGATTCAGCAGGAGCACCATGGGTAGTACAGTAAGCATTTCTTCTTGCTTTTATATTTTATGTTTTCTGCTTTACTTTGTTATAGGCTTTGCAATGTTACTGTTACTGCCAAATAATTGTCAGGCACATACTAGGAATTAGTTTTGCAGCTTTGTGATCTTTTGTATCAGTTGGAAGTGGGGGTGGTAGAGGTGGTACTGAATGTGCTATGCCTAAACTTTTTGTGGGGGGTTCTGCAGGGCATTGTTCTGATGCAGGGGTTTCACTACACCATGGTGATAGTGACTGCACACTATCTGGTCTGCAAACCCCATGGTGATGGTGATCACACACTATCTGGTGTGTATTCACCATGGTGATATTGACTGCATACTATTTGGTGTGCATTCACCACTGTGATGGTGACTGTACACTGTCTGGTGTGCATCTACCATGGTGATTGTGATTGCACACTATCTGGTGTGCATTCATCATGGTGATGGTGACTGTACACTATCTTGTGTGTACACATGCATGCCTGTTCCACATTCAGTTTATGTATCATAATGTATGTGCAGGACAAGCCCCAGTTGCCTGATGTATGTCAGTCAGATAATGGGACATACTTAACAGAATTCTACATACTGTTCTAGAATCTTACCTTACAGTTATCATAGTTCTCTCTTGTACTATCTCTGTTTCAGCACAAGCTGAACAAGATGCAAACCATGTCTCCCCCTACAGGAAACAGCAGATGCTTGCAGCCAGTCAAACCTAGTTGCTCACACAAGGGCAGACATGTTTTACAGTCTTCATTCCACTATAAGGATGCATTCACTTTTGACTGCATTCCTGTTTTGTCTCCCTGCTGCTTGTCTGGACAACGGATTTGCACTGCAGACAGCTCCATCATATCCCATCCCTGCTTAGGTCATGGCTGAAGTTCATGAAGGTGATTAGGAGAGAGAGCCTTTCCAGAGGAGGGTTATGGCTCCTCACTAGCATAAACACCTCCTGCATTACTTGAAGTGGTCCAACACTAGCTGGGCCAGGTGGTGGAGTGAGCAATGGGCGGATCTATGGCCTGTTTGGCGAGCATCCTGGAGCAAATAGTGGATTTATTCAAACAAATCCTAACATTGGGCCAGTTGTAGATTGTGGGGCCCATATCACCAGCCACCCTCACACTTCATGTGATGGACTGGTGTAATGTCCTTCTTGGTCATGATGGGGTAAAAAAGTAGTTGCTCATCCCCAACATTATCATGAGCCACCTGTCTTCGCTTCCTGTTTTGTCTTCCCCATACTCTGTGTGTTGTTCAGCTCTCCCCATCATCACTTGTGTACCATCTGTTTGCCTTTTTCTCTCCAGTGTCTCTCTATCCTATTTTGTACACATCCACACCATTTGACTGTGCTTTTCTGAGTTTGTCTGTCTGCCTTTGTGCACTGCCCTATGACTTTTTCCTATCAGTACTTTCCATTTTTCCCTTTGATTTCTTCCCTTCACAATACCAAAAAGAAAATTGGGCCCTATTCCTGAAAAACCATTTCCATCCTTAATCATCCTGCACACTCCAGTATGTTGTACTTATGTGTTATCCTCTGCTTCATCTTCTCCTTCTCCTATTTTCCTGTAACCTCCTTTTCTTCTTTTTTGTGAGTCCACATAGATGGACACTGTAGCAGTGTAGCTACAAATATTATATGTCTAATTAGCAGATTGTGGCATGTGGTACCATCTTTCTAAGGGAAATGGCAGCCCATAAAGCCTAGCTACTACAAGCAGTGTTTTATATGAGACATAGTGATCTGAGTTCACATGTTATGTTCTCGTGGGATATCATTTCATATCAGTGTTGTAGTATTCTTCACTGAAGGGATCTACTGACAATGATAGCCCAACCTCCAGCCACTATACCAAAGCCTGTGGATTTTATAGGCACCGTACATCATACATATATGATCCCCACAGAGGATGTAGGGCATGCCTCCACCAGATATCTCTCTAGAAGCTAGTGAGAGCTCTGAAGAATGTCTGGTGGTTTCATCAGATTCCTCTGCCATGACCCTGTTAAATCCGAGTTCTAGCATGTACCCTCCTTTTCCTAAGGATGGGTTTTAAAGGCACAGTAGTATTAATGTCTGGATGCTTGTCTGCCCCTAATCTCACTATCCATCTTGTTTCCATACATTCAGTGTCATTGCTTAAATTACCACCTCTAACATTGTGGTTAATAACCTGTAGCACCATAAATAAAAATTAATGTGTATCACTATCTTTTATATGTTGTGCCAGTGCATTGTGTTCATTTACATGTTTGATATCTGATAAATGTTGAAATATCCTAGTCTTTAACATATTATTAGTCTTCCCAACGTAATATGTATTGCAAGTTTGACATACTGCTATATATACCACATTACGTGTTGTGCAGTCAGCATAACCATTAAATGTATACTTTTTCCTGGTCCTAGGATGCACAAAGACCTCAGTCTGAGAAATAAATCGACAAGCTTTACAATGATGGCATGGATGTGTACCTTTCTTATTAGTTTTAATGACACTCTTTGTATTAATCATAGGCTCTTTACAGAGTAGATCTTTTAGACTCTTGTTCTTTCTAAACACAAAGCTAGGGATACTTCCTATAGCCTCTTTAATTTTGGGGTCTGTGTGTAGTATTTGCCAATGGCATCTAATAATACCACAAATGTTGCCTACATCACTACTATATGTTAAAACAATATTAACTGTTTCTTCGGCATCTTTTTTCTTTGTTTGCGACACTTCATGTGTACCTAGGACATCAGTAGTATCGGTATGTAACCATGGTCTAGCTGTACTATTTCGTTTGGATTTACCAGTAGCTATTAATGGTGCTAAATTTTTATATTTATAGCCTCTTCTTAGTAGATGGTCCTGGAACCGGTCCACTTCTTCATGGAACCTACTCTCATCACTACAAATTCTTGATATCCTGCTTACCTGCCCTTTGACAATATTGTTAAAGGTATGCCGTGGATGCATGCTGTCATAACTTAACAAACTGTTACACCAGCAATCTTTCCTATATAACGACATACTTATCTGACCACCTTCTTCCTTATTTAATCTCACATCCAAAAATTCTATCATGGATGATGAGTAATTCACTGAAAATCTGAAAAAAGTTGAACTATCTTCCAAGTATGTAATGAAAGCTTTCAAATCTTGTATTGTACCATCCCATAAGAAAAAAATGTCATCTACAAAACGTGTGTAGAGACATAAATTGTTGGACCATGCATGTACAGTATCAAATATAGTACAGTCTTCCAACTATGCCAATACAAGGTTGGCATAAGAATTGGCACAGGGTGTGCCCATGGCAACCCCTCACTGTTGTCTATAGTGCCTCCCTTGGCATTGAAAAATGTCATTCTCAAGTAAAATGCTTAACAATTTACAAATTCTCTGAGTATCCTCACTATTGTACTGCATCTTGTCCATCCTTAGGAAAAGGAGGGTAAAATACTGAGTTGTGATAGGATGTTTGATATTTTAAATATGAAGTATTCAGTTCTCTGTTTTATCTGATGAAAGGCATATGGCCTGAAAGCACTCATTTTATTTGTGATTTTATTGAATAAATATTTATTGGCTTTACGTGGAGTTCTCTGCTTTACTGTTTGTTTGGGAAAGCAAGATTGATATTACCCTTATTGCTAAAGATCCCCACTGTGAATGGTAGGAATTTACTCAAAACTTGCTTAATTCCTTAGTGGCATTGAAGCCTCCCCAAGGGGTGTCATTTTCTGCTCCTCCCTGGTCTTCCATGCCTGTTAATAGAACAAAAGAATCTGATTCCTCGGATGAGTACCTAGATTCTGGGGAGGAATCCCTTGCATACTCCCATCAAATTCCTTTTCCTCTAGGCTATGGTTCAGAGAAAGAAGATTCTTTGAGCCAGGTTTCCCGTTGGAAGAATTGTCCTTTGGGGATACTATTACTAGCATGATGGAATACTTTAAATGGGATTGCTCCCAGGTCTCTGACATCCAAAAGAGACACTATGAGCTTCTACAGATTGAGTCTCCTAAGCTGTCTACAGTTCCTCCTGTGTTGGTAGCACTTTTGAACAGATTCTCTGCTGTGTTTGAAACTCCTGACTCAGCCCACAGCCCCTAAGATACCTGACAGGTTCTGCAAGTCCTTGTTTAAATGTCCTTCTGCTGACCCTTCTGTAGTTTCAGTCTCAGCTGATAAATCTTGTAAACTTTTGCCTTCTTCTAAGCTCATTCCTTCTCATAAGGATAGTAGAGCTAAGAAAAGGTTGGATAAAAAAGTATATATTGCAGCCACCTTGTCATTTTGGGTTATTATTTACTGAACACACAAGACCAGGTTCTCTTTTCTTAGGTAGCTAAGGTTGTGTCTGATTTGCCTGATTCAGAAGGGGCAGCTTTAGCTCTTACCCTGTTTTGGTCCACTTCCCAGGTCACCCATCACTCCATAAAATGCAGTTATGATGCTGCTGATGCCTGTTCTGGGGATGATACTTTGTTTTGTGATGAGGTATTATTCTTGACTTCATTTTCAGGCTATTCTGGGGACGATACTTTGTTCTGTGATGAGGTATTATTCTTGACTTCATTTTCAGGCTTGATATTAAAACCAAAGTTATGGAAGTTGCACTGGATAATAAAAATCTTTTTGGGACAGCTTTTGCTGACCTATTCAAGTCCCTCCAGGATAAGGATAAGGCCATGCAGGAACTCAAGCTTATTTTTGTCTCCCTTATAACCAAACTTCAGAGGAACTACCCTTATAAATCTGCCTTTGTTTTTAGGCTGTCTCATCAACCTCAAAAAGGTAAGAAGAGGTCCAGGTATAGTCCAGGTATAGTCATCCTGCTAAGTCCACTCAGACACCTATTTCTCAGAAGCCTTCCTTTCAGGACAAGTCTATTTCTGTTTGACATTTTGCCTCATCCTCCCCTTGCCAAGTTCTCCTTGTCTCTCCTCCTTTTACTGTCTTTCCCAACTTGGCAACTGATCACCTCAGACTAGTGTGTGTTGTCTGTCAATTAACTGAGGTATTTCATGACATGGAGATATCCCTCCCTCCCCTTTTCAGGCATTCTACAGACTTCCCCAGACCAACTGTCTCTTTTTCCAGAGGTTATACAGTCCCTTTTGGATCAGGACACCATTCAGCCTGTTCCACCCACTCAAATGGGAAGAGGTTTTTACTCCGGGATGTTTTTGGTTCCTCAGAGGTAGAGGATTTGGAGACCAGTTCTGGACCATTCTATCCTCAATGCTTTTCTTAAGGTCCCTTCTTTCAGAATGCTGTCTCTTCAGACTGTTTCTTCTTCTTCTCCTTCAGGTCTTCTTGGTCTATCTAGACTTCAAGGATGCCTATCTTCACATCCTTATTCACCCTCTGTTGAGGAAATTCTTATATTTATCTGTTTCTTCGTCTCATTTTCTCTTCTCTGCTTTGCTCTTTGGCCTTTCTACTGCTCTAAGGGTATTCACCAAATGCCTCCCTCCCATCATTGCCTTTAGTAGGCTTTGTGGGATACAGATATTCCGTTATCTAGACGACCTACTTATTCAAGCTCTTTCTCCCAAAAGTATTCTGCAAGATCTTTACCACTTGTCTTTTACAAAGTCTGGGGTTCACCATCAATCTCAAGAAGTTGGTGCTTATGCCCTCCCAGGATCATATTTTTCTCTGGTGTAGAGCTCAGACTGTTCTCATGTTGGCCGCTCTTCCTGCTTCCAAAGTTTTGTCTCTGACAACCTTCTTCCAGTCTCTTCTTCCTTTTATCCTCTGTCACGGCCAAGGAATTTCTCAGGATTCTGGGGTTTATGGCCACCATTCCCATGCTTCCTCCTGCCAGGCTGTATATGCGAAGGCTTCAATGGTACCTCACATCAGTGTGGCTTCAACATCGCCGTCCCCATGGAGTTCCCTGTTCCTTTGCTTTCTTGTCTCAGACTTGAGCTCCAGTACTGAATTCAGCAAATTTCTCTCAATTAAGCACTTCCCTTTAATGCTTCACTTTTTCCCAAGAACTGTTCATGGATGCCTCATACCTGGGGTGGGGTGCTTCTTGTGACCCTCTGAAAGTTCAGGGTCTCTGGCCTATTCATCAGTGGTCAGACCATATCAAAATAGGAGATGAGGGTACTGCTTTTACCTGTACAGACTTTTCATTCCCTTTTTCTCCCTGGATCCCTGAAAATCTTCACTGACAATACCACCATGATGTGGTACATCAAAAAGTGTGGGGGAATACAAGGTCTTTTCTCCTTTGCATGCTAGCTCTGCAGGCCTGAGATTTGGCTATCATTTATCAGGTGACTCTTCAGGCAGTTTACATTCCTTCAGAGCACAATCTAGTGGCGGACTCTCTGACCAAGTCCAGAACACAGGCTCATGAATGGATGCTTTACAGAGATGTGTTTCTGGACATAGTCCATTGGTGGGGTATTCCTCAGGTGGATCTTTTTCCCCCTCTGAACAGACAACTTCCTCTATTCTGTTCGAGAGTAAAAAGTCCTCTGGCAAGGAAAGTGGACGTCCTGCCTTTTCCTTGGAAGTGAATGTTTCTTTATGCCTTTCTTGCCCTACCTCTGTTGTCAAGAGTTCTGCACAAGATCAAACTCAAACATGACATTCCTAAAATTTTGCTGGTGACTCCCTTTTGGCCCAGACAGCACCATTTCCCCGTATTTTTCATCTGTCCAGGGACAATCACCACAAGTTACCTCACCAGGTGGATCTTCTAACACAAGTCAAGGGATCTCTTATCCATCCTCTCTCCTGTCCACTCTTCAAATGACACTGTGGGTGATAGGGTTTTTGATCCCTTTTAGGCACCTGTTTTTTGAGGATGTGCTTTAGGTTCTGCAGGAGGCCAGGAAATCCACTACCAGAAAATCATATATGTCTAAATGGAAAAGATTTTTTTTTAATTTGGTACCTCTCTCACCATCAGGATCCCTTCTCAGTAGACGTTCTTCTGGTTCCCTCTTTTCTGTGTGATCTGCTCCATGCTGGCTTGCCATATTCTTCAATTAAAGCTCACCTGTCAGCTATATCTGCTTGTCTGCCCTTGAAATTTCTTTTGGCCTCTTGGTTTGAGGTCAAGCAGCTTCTGAAAGGAGGCCTTCATATCAGGCCCCCAAGAAAACCAATTCTCCTTATTGGGACCTCCGTTTTGTTCCTGAAAAATTGAATCAGGCTTCTTTTGCACCTGACAGTTCCATTTCCTTGCAACTTTGTACATGGAAGACTATTCAGCTTTTAGCTCTTCCTTCAGCCAAGAAGGTATCTGAAGTTCAGGCTGTTTTGGACATTCCTCCTTTGTTTTCACAGAGTCACGGTGTCTCTTCATACTAATCCTTCTTTTATGCCCAAGGTGTTTAACGAGCTGTCCTTTAATCAGTCTATTCAAATTCCTTCCTTTTTCCCTTCTCCACAGTTGCAAGTAAAAGTTCTCCACACCTTGGACCCACACAGACTGCTCAAATATTTGGATAAAAGGAAGGTTATTCACAAACCTGAGCAACTTCTTGTTTCTTCTCATCTCAAGACATCAGGTTTAACTGTTTCCAAGCGAACCATCTCCTCCTCGATCTCTAAGGTGATTTCCTTTTGTTATTCCTTCATTCCTTGCCTGTAAAGGCACATTCTGCTAGGGCTGTTGCCCCTTCTGCCTGTTTCAAGGGTTTAGATACCAATTCCATCCTTGAAGCTACCACTTGGTCCTCTGTTCATGCTTTTACTAAGCATTACAAATTGGATGTTATTTCAAGGGCAGGTTTTGCCAGAGCTATTTTACATGGACTTGTAGAGGGCTCTTCTATGCATTCCTCCATCAGTCTTCTTCTTAGCTCTTACTAAAACAGTGATATAGAGGGACACAGTACAGTTGTATAAAATCTTACCATAGCAGTTGATGTCCTTCTCTTCACTATTGCAGTATTCAATCTCTCCCTCCCTCCCCCACTGTTATTGTTGTTGCCCTTGTCTTTTGTTACCCTCCTGGCCAAAGGGGCCTGAATTCCTTTCCCTTCTGAACTTTTTTTTTATGGATGTACATATTCTACATTGTCTTTGGGGGCAGTTTGCTCCTCCTGGGGCAATTCACTTCTGGGCAGTTGCCATATATCCTATGCAAGGAGCATACATTTGACGTATGGCACATTTAAAATCCAAAGGCTTTGGTATATTTCCTGGACATTGGGCTAACCTTTGCAGGAGATCCCTTCAGTGAAGAATACTGCAACAGTGAAGAGAAGGGCATCTACCGTGATGGTAAGATATTACACAACTGTACTATCGTGCCATGTGGCAGATGTATGAGGTCAATGGGGAGGCATGTTTATGTATGTATATATGAATGTATGAATGAGTGTGTTTGTGTGTGTGTGTGTGTGTGTGTGTGTGTTTATGTGTGTGTGTGTGTGTGTGTGTGTGTGTGTGTGTGTGTGTGTGTGTGTGTGTGTGTGTGTGTGTGTGTGTGTGTGTGTGTGTGTGTGTGTGTATGTGTGTGTGTGTGTGTGTGTGTGTGTGTGTGTGTGTGTGTGTTTATGTGTGTGTGTGTGCATGTGTGTGTGTGTGTGTGTGTGTGTGTGTGTGTGTGTGTGTGTGTGTGTGTGTGTGTGTGTGTGTGTGTGTGTGTGTGTGTGTGTGTGTGTGTGTGTGTGTGTGTGTGTGTGTGTGTGTGTGTGTGTGTGTGTGTGTGTGTGTGTGTGTGTGTGTGTGTGTATGGGGAGGAGTGTCTGTCTTAAGTACCACAGGGAAGTGCTGATTTGCACTCACGGTAGTTAAGTGTAATTCAGAGACATGCAAATTAGAAAGTAATGAGATGTTTTCTCATTGCGACTAACATGTTTCTGAATCACAGATTTGCACAGTGTTAATAGCGTGTTTTTGCTGCAGCTCTTACTGCCATAGCTGGTGTTCCTTCTGAATTCCTGGATCTGTTTTGTCCTGGAATATGAGATCAGACAAAATAAGAGTTATGTCATCTGCAGCACATATCGTAATAATCCAAAGGAAGAAATATTAGCATGCCAAGTTCTAAACCATCTTCGGAGTGAAGCAAGTACAAATTTGCTCCACTAATTACTTTCTGAAACATTCAGATTGACAAATACAGATTTATTTAGCATATTAAAGTCTATGTTTTTGAGATAGGAGAATCCTGATGTTGTCTTACCTGACAGCTGTCTGCAATACCCAAGTCAGGAAATCAGAAGATTTGTGTATGAATGAGTATTCATTTCATATATATAACATCCAGTTCATGCTATCCATAATCTGATGGATAAGTAAACAGATTTATTCTAATCCTGCAGACTCTCATAACAAAGTACTGTCACAAAAGTTATAGACATTGTTGTCTTGAAGTACCAGAATACAGGAATACTTTATTGCAAGGATGAGGTCTCTAATGAGCACAACTGTTGATAAGCAGATTTCTTACCGCTGCATCATTAGTGCCTTTTTTTTACTGCTGTCTCACTGGGCATCATGTTGTGCCCTCCATGCTGCAGTATGGACCCATTTGTTCCTATGGGAAGAGTGAGAGCCCCATGACCCATTAATTCCCCTGGGATGAGACTCAAGTGTCCCAAGAGTGGGAGCCATCATTCTAGCGCTATGGAGTGGAGTTTTGTAATTAAGGTTAATAGGTTCATAGAGTAGTACTGGGCTAACTGCCCCTGTGGACCATTTTAAGTCTAGTTGATTACCCCATGTGAGAATCAAATCCCGCAACTGGTATCCATAAAGTAACACCTTAACCATTATGGCAACTTCCCAAACTAAATTTTAGTGTTCCCTGCACATGCCCAAAGTGTCCAAGGGGGTTAGTGTGCAATGGGTCACCAGCATGTACCTATACATACTTCTGTGCATGCTTAATCAAATGGCCTGGCATCCCTTGTGGACAGCACAGCTATGTAATCTCAAACCCCCACTGAGGATTCTGCCATGCCCATGTCTCCCCCCTAAAAAAAAGAGGTGCACTGGAATATCTGTGCTATTCTTTCCTTCTCCCACACCACCTCCAATAGATGTCTGAGCCATTAGTCAGACATAGATCATCTGTTTCCTAGTCAGGGCTTTGTCCATCTATGCTGGTGGAACTGGATTTACATTGCCAGTGATACACAGTAAAAGAAATGCTGGAAAGAAATAATAGTTACAGAACTATCATTATGACAGGAACTGTAGAAGATTACCAGATTTACAAGATGAAGATGGAGTAAGAATTCAGAAGCTATGGGAAGTCAACATCCTCAAGCTGACATTTGGAGTAAAGCAGGTGAACCAGCATCTTGCAGAAAATGGTGAGCTGTCCAAAAGAAATTTCAAAACATTTGTTCAAGATAAGGATGGCAAAGTTCAAGTAAGAAAAGCATCCAAAGTGTCACAAAAGTGTCCTTTTGCAAGAAAATGTTGACAGTGAAAGTTGGGATAGGCAAGAACTTCAAAGAAAAACTCCTGAAGCTGTAACTCCAAATGAAGTTGCAATGCAATAAGGACTGCCCTACAAGTGAGACCAGATGTCCAGTGTAAATCATCCACTTAAGTTCTCCATATGTTTTAAACTGTTAAAGAAACCAGACAGTTTTACGGACTTGTCTAGAAGTAAAGAATAACATGTTCATTTACTGAACTATGTTTTCAATATGTAAAAGTTTTTTTTTTCTAATAAAATTTGAGTAGCCTGTGACATTGATATACTATTAAAGTTAAGTTACAGTGAGCTGAGTAACATGTTACCTCACATACACATGCATACATATATATTAGAGCGTAACAGGAGAATATTATATATGGGTATACAGGTTTAATGCTAAAAAGCTGCATATATTGATTTGCATATCAAGTGGTACACAGTCCTTCTAGAAAGAATGCAGTTGGAACACAGACCGCATGGATATTGCATTACATATATCTTGTCTGTGTGTTATTTATTAAGCCTCCTGACATGACATTACCTTTTCCTAACGAACCTAAGTCATCTCTGTACTGCTTTTCAAAAAGTATTGTAAGGGAATTACTTTCCTATCAAAAGGTTTTTGCTAAAAGTTCAAGATTCCTGAGACAGAATAGGAGGTGCAAAATATTCTTGATGGAGGAGCTTGTTTTGCCTTTCCTTTCTATGACAACAACAATAACCCATCCATCTACCCACAGCCCCTTTTTCCACATTTTTTCACATGGGGTCAGGGTGTCACTTCAAGAGTGACAGTCATCCAGAGTCATGCTTTATACCACTTGGTGGCTAGCCCTTCCACAGTATTTCTTCCATGACACGCACACACACACACACACACACACACACACACACACACACACACACACACACACACACACACACACACACACACACACACACACACACACACACACACACACCTATGGCCAATTTAGAGTATCCAGTCCTCCTACTGCATGTCTATAGAATGTGGCAGGAAACTGGAGCACCCAGAGGAAACCCACATGAACAGATGGAAGACATGCAGACTCTCACAGAAGGCACCCCAGCTGAAAATCGAACTGCGGAACCTCTTACTGTGAGGCAACCACACTTTCACTGCACCACTGTTCCACCCATATCAACAATAATACCATCTACATTCAGAAATTTTGATCCTGTCGATTTATTATAAGATCCTTTTTTAAGCCACGTTACCCTTTATAAAACCACAGAACCTTGACATAGCAGTATCTGTGACATCATAACCGTGAGTGTGACATAGATGATTTGGGTTGCTTCTGTAATTATAATCAAGTTACTTTGTGTTCAAAAATAAAATAAAGAAATTCACCTTGATAGATGAATATCTTAAATCCATTTTGAGAACTTGTAATGACTAGATATGATCGGAGACCTGATCCTAATTTGATTACTAGTTTAATAAAAATAACTGTGTAGCACAAAATGTCTTACAGATTTTAAAGCTGTTCACACATACCTCTTGTCTGTTCCTTTAACAGTGCAAACATTACTCTCTCTCACTCTCTCTCTCATCATAAAACTGGTAATTTTTTGAGAAAAGATGTTGGATTACAGTTACCAAATACTAACATTGACTAGAATTACAGACTTTCTTTTGAAAAAGCTTGCTCACTTTTTCTGTCCTGTTTACTTTTTAGAACAAATACATTTCCTATATTTATTAAGTGTCCCTGATTTTCAAACATTGTTCTTGATTATTTTTGGTTTTGCTCCAGGCTGTGGAGGTAAAATGTTGAGGGAATATGCACTTAAATTTTGAATACAGCTTGTTTGGCAGTGGAAGGTGGGCTGCAGCTTTTGAGCTGTTAAGTTAGTTTGTAATGCAATATTGCGGTGAATGTGTGTGTGTGTGTGTGTGTGTGTGTGTGTGTGTGTGTGTGTGTGTGTGTGTGTGTGTGTGTGTTTGTGTGGTGGGGTAAGCTTCCTTCTCTTGTGACGCTGGGATTCATACTTAAGAACCTCACTATAACAAGTTATTTTTCTCAGTGTTTAAACATGATTATTATATCTAATCCCCACATTAACTAAGTTATTTTTTCTTAATTTTGGAGCATCACATAATACTGTGCATTATGTTACCATTACAAATAAGCTGTGTAAGTTTAGGAATTTGCATTTGCTCCAAGATGGAGATTTGACAAGAAACTTTGTAAGCTAATTCATTTACTACTCTAAAGCTTAAGAAATTACATGTCTAAGCATTTTAATATTTTTCTAGTAACGTTAAATCATCATCCGATGGGAATGATAGGAAAATAGTTTTCCCATTCCCATCAGAATTCAAGGACTTCAAACATACTAACCTTATCAAATTCAGATGAAGGCATACCACTTCACTTCACAAAAGAGTTCTCTGTCCATTTTCTTAAAAGTATAGAGCTGACACTCCCATTATAATGGGAAATTCAAAAGCAGACTTCCCTGTTGGTCTTCCAATATACCTAAACTTTACAACAAATGAAAAAAAACACCTTAATGTATCATCATATCAATGATTGTACAGAAATATTACTGAGAGCTTGAAAAATACTACTAGATCTACTAAAGCAGCCCATGAACAGAGGTTAGCATCTGATGCTAAGGGCAATTATAAATCCTTCTTTATTTAGGTTCATAGGTTCATAGGTAGGTACTAGTCTATTGGCCCAAGGGCCTACGTAAGCCTAGCCAACAAGGTTCCCTGGCTTATTTATGTTAGGAAGCTAAGGAATAACACCCAACATTGCTCTGAAATTATTAAAAATGACACAGCCTATTTGGTCCTAGTAGACATTGCCAATATACTAGCAAAAAGACTCTGTGCTAATTTTACCCTAGATACTTCCTTCCTAAGTCCACATATACCTGAGTTCCTTAAATCACCTGTTATCACAAAGGAACATGTGATGAAGCTTCTTTCTAAGAGCAAAAATACTTTATTTCATAGAGATCCACAATATTCCTGGCTATTTAATACAGTACAAAGCATGCCCTGGCAAAGACACTTCTCAAATTATTTAACATAAATTTCACTACAAATGAGGCCCTACCACCAACCCTAAGAATAATAGACCCATCAGCCTTACAAGAATCATCTGCAAACTCATAGAACGTCTTATGACTGACCTTATAAACTATTATATCAAAAATCTTATTAGACATGACCCACAGCAGTTTGATTTCTGTAAAGGGAAGGTTCTCGCTAAAAAAATTGTCTAACTTCTATATGAGGATTACTCAGATTGTCAACAATAGTCCTGCAGCACACAAGGTGTAGTTTTACCTGGCCAAGACATTTGACAACATACCCCATGCTGGCATTATAAGTAGCCTTAGCACTTTAAAGCATAGATCCCTATTTAGTAAAACAGGTAGCAAACTGGTTAAAAGACAGAATCCACATAATTTGACTGGTGGGTGGCTCATCTGAAAGTATGATGTAACTGGTGTTGGGACCCCTCCTCTTTGGCATTTACTTTTCTGATCACCATCCTGGAAACCAAGACCTTTAGCTAACTAAATTAGCAGATGACTACAGACTGGAAGTTATTGCCAAACCCAATTCTGATACACTTATTCTTTGGCAAAGACTTACTGCTGTGCTAAAAATTGGCTCACATTACATGCAAAAATGTGCAATTTTGTCATGTTTAGTAAATAATCCTCCCCTCAGCTTACAGCATAGACAATTCCCGACTTTGCAATGAAAATGTTGCTAGGGCCCTTGGATCATGGGTTGATAACCTCCCCCCATCATCTTTTGACAACATGAGTCAGAAGATCCTTCTACTTAGCACAGCTAATTGCCAAGAGAATATCATTCAGGTCTAAAGAGGTAATTCTTCCCTTACATTCAGCATTGAATAATCTAATTTTTGAGTAAAGCCTCCCCATTGGAATGTACCTCACCAGCTATATCAAACAAGTAGAAAGAGCACAGAAGTTCGAAGAAAGAAGATATGGGCTTAAAGACCCTTAGCTACCAAGAGAGACTGGAATTGCTATCAGTTTATTCAGTATCTTACAGAGTTTTGAAGGGAGTTATATGCATTGGCTTCTATGTCATTAGATAGTATATTTTCCTGGATCCCTTGTATCTCCACAAGTCTAACAGTTTCACTGATATGAGAATGAAGGACCTAAATCTTCACCAGCAGATAAATAAAACACAATAAAGAGAGAGAGAGAGAGACAGAGAAAGAGAGAATGATTCATTACACAGCAATTTCCCCACCTCTGGAACACAACTCCTGCAAAATAAACAGTGTGATACACTCTCATCCTTCAAACAGGATCTAGATGATTGTGATGAGGACTCATAAATCCATGCTGGGCTTGATTGGCCTAGCCTTTCTATAAAAATGAAGTGTGGCCCAAGGTAGTGTACTGGCAAAGCATAAATGGTCGCAAGACTCATTTGCCTTGAACTTCCTGTGAATTCCATGGGCAGAAGTTGAAAAAGAGATAGTTGAATTGTATAAATCCTGCCTAATTAACATAGGTTTGTAAAACTTTCTAGTCTTTTCTGGTGCCACAGACTATAAATCCTGTACATCTTTTCTGTGGAGATGGTGTATTACCTAGTGGCAAGCAAGAAAACTTTCTCAAGAAATGTAATGCCTCCATAAAGGAACTATTTTTTGATGGAAAAACCTGAACACTAGGAAGAAAAAGTTAACATTTTCAGAATCTTTTTTTACACACTTTTATCAAAATCTCACTTGTGACATAGGTAAACTTGCATTTATATAAAATAAACCATATTAACTTGTCACAATTATGAACATTATATATCACATATATTCTTATGTACAATATAATCAATCTAGCATTGCATAAATTGGTCAATTCCTGCCTTTCCTTAAACCTCATACTTAACTCCAAAACATTTTCTGCATGTATTGTTTTCACAATTTCCATTTCTTCTATGTAATTTGCTCCTACCCTTTTCTTAAAATCTTACTTCCAGTTCTTTTACCTTTGTTACAATATTCAGTACTTCAAGTACTGGTGGTTTAGACTTTGATTTATATCCATTTTCTAGTAATTGCTTTTTTTGGTAGCCACCAGAATTAAACATACACGGCCTTACTGTGTTTAGACAATTCAGATCCTGTATCCCAGGTCAAAAAAATATTTCCTTAGTTACACCCATTTGCTCACCCAGTATTTTGACCGAGTACTCTGTAGGGAATTTTTATAGTCTGTCAACTCATTACACTCCCAAAACAGATGTAACCGGTTACCTATTTCTTCCTCATCACACCCCCAACATTTGCTTTCTACTTGGGATATAATTCTTTGAAGTCTGCTTGGGGTATAAAAATAACCATACAAACCCTTCCAAGTAAACATTCTAAATCTTCTAGACTTTGTTGCATATCTGGAAGCCATACACATGTCCTCCCATTGTTTATTTGTGAATTGCTTATCCACTCTCTCTGCCCAATCTTTTCTAACTTCCTCTGATTGATTACTATAATTATTGTGCAATATTTTATGTCCTATTAATTATCCCTTTTTTAACAGCATCTTCTGTTCTAGATTCAACTACACACTCTACCAGTGTAGGGCTTTCAATTAGGATTTCTCTATCCCTTACTTTCTGCCTATACTCTGATATCAATCCCTGATAGGGAAGGCAATCTCTAGCCTGCAGTCCAAATGTCTGCTTGGCCTCTTCTCATTCTATTACCTTTCCCTGTCTAATTATTTGTTCCCAATACCTTGATTCTTTTGCCAGTTTCCTCCAGTAAATTCCAATACCCTCCTGCCTATTGTCTATACCTCTAAATGCAGTCATCCCTATCATCAGAATCTCCTTTCTCCATTCCTGTGTAGGTTTAGTTATTAGTATACTTTCTGCTACTTTATGAATAAAATATTCTGTATGACTGTTATTGTTCTCCTTAAGGATCTGCATCCAAAATCCCCCTCTCTCCTAATTTCTTGACTTTCCTCCCACTTTGTCATCATCCCTTTCCACTTTGAATTGTAGCTTTCTGCTTGTATTGTGTATAAGAGCCTTAATTGTGTGGCTCTAAAATATCTGTTCAAATCAGGTAATCCTAAACCAACCTTGTTCTGTTGAAAAGGTTAACTTATCCCACTTGAGTCTTTCCTTCATCAACCATTTATTAATTGCTATTCACAACTTTTCTTTTGGTTGACAAAAATATGCCTGACCTGTGTATAAAACTAAAATGAATAAAAACATTGTTACTGTTTCTATTTTGCTACCCATAGACAAGAGGTTCCAGTTTCCCAGTTTTTGTATTATCTTTTGTTTAGTCTCTTTCACATATCATTAGCTGTTATCACAAAATCCTTTTTAACCCACACTCCTAAATACTTTATTTAATCATGTCCCCATAAATATGGGTATTGCTGAACCAATTAGTGTGTGGGTACATAGTTTACAGCTTTAGCCCTTGTTTCATCTTCATTAATTTTCTGTTCCAAAAAAAAAAGAACACTTGAAACTGTCTGTGAATGTTCCACAACACTAAGATGTCCTTTTTTCATTTTATCAGGTACAAAATAATATTGTCTGCAAATAAAGCTGACTTTTCTTGATTACCATACAAATTATATCCTTTAATTTCTGGGTCTCTTTTTTCCAATTGTTCTAAATACAATGCAAATAACAATTTCTATCACTGTTGGTGCTCCTCTAGCAGTTAGTATACATATACACCTCTTTTCCTTTGTCCTTCATAATATGCTGAATTTCCATCCCGAAATCCATTTTTGTCAAATTCATATGCTCAGTTCTTTCCAAATATGACTCCTATAGCATTATTTCCACTCTACATTTCTTAATATAATTCAAAACGCTTTCCTTTTTATCTATACCTGTGAGACCATTCATATTCCAAAATAATATGGAAAGTGTCACCATTATGATAAAAAGTTATTATTCTTACCTGTTATATATGACAGCTTTTTTAGATGTCTCTTTCCAGCTTTTGTGATACATGCACCCACTAATGTTTGGTAGGTTAAACTTTTATACAATTGTTTCTTATCCTCTCTATTAGTACCTATGTCTCATTTTTATAAGACTTTTTGTTTTAGTGAAAACTATCAAAAAGGCACACCCAAAATACACTTATAACCTAGTAACTATGCACATCTTCAAATAATGATGTTTAACCCTCCTAGAAAGATCAATTGCCCCAAACAGACAGCTGCACTCACAGGCATTATCTGACCTAAAGTTAAGGTTATCCATGCTATGACAAACTCCTGCCTGTGCTCCTACCTACTTACACTAATTGCTGTTTGTTCTTCTTTTATCCTTGTTCCTCTCCCAGATGTGAAAAACAACTTGCATGCTCTCAGAAAATATTAACATTTAGCCTCAAAGAAGCCAGTGCTCTGGCATTTTATTGCCTTACAATCAGCTTGTCTCCATGAAAACATAAGAAAAAATGTAGCCCTCAGATAAAGGTTTTGAATGCAATGCTGAACATTTATTGCTAAGGGGAACATTTTCAGTACATTACGTGTCCTCTTATTTACTTGTTTACACTTAACACTTGTTAATAGATTAAGCCAATAGTCTTAATCCAGACATCCATTTATGAAAAAGTAAGAGAAAACATATCAGCTCTACATATATTATGATTTGTCTACTTTTAGACCTCATTCCCCACCTCAACAACCCAATATTACAGCCTAACAACTTAAACATGCTTTTATCTAGCCTTTTTCTCTTTTTGCATAGTAATGCCTACATTTGCTAATACTAAAAAAGAAGAAAGAAAGGAAAAAATGGATTTGTTTGTTTTAGTATCTTTATCACATACAATATTTAAAATGCTTTATTATATAACACGTACTTGATATCATGAATTTTTTTATAAATATACAGTTAAGAACAGAAATTATTTTACTGACAGTTCCCTTTTCCTCCTTCTTCTCTTCCTCTTAGTGTCCTTCCAGACATTAATGTCATGAAGTGGGGCAAATGCTCTTCAATCAACAAAAGTCCATTCTTTCCATGTGTTCTTGTAAAGCCATATTTCACAAATGTGATTGATGCTTTGTAATTTCATATTTATTCACTAATTTTTGTGTTGCTCATCTTCTTCCTGTTCATCTCCATCTCCCAAATCCAGACTCCAGTCCAATTCCAATGTAATCCCAATTCTTCTAGTCAACTCCTGTGCTTTTCTCTGTCTCTCAAGCATTTTCTCTGGAACATTGGAAAATGTTTCAATGGCAAATTCTCTCTATGAGCCTTATTATCAGAAGAATGAGAAACAGAGTCTCCATCTGATTGATGGCTCACTTTTTATTGGACAGACTTTTGTATTTCATCCTTAGCCTGTTCTGCATTAAAAAATGAATTTTATCCTCCAGGATTAATATTCTGAAGACAGCCGAATACAGCAGCTTGAATCTTACACCTGCCTCTCAACATTCCCTGATTGCTGGCATACATGTGCTTCTCTTCTACCTCATACACAGTGAACACTTATTCTCCACAAATACTCTAATGTCTCCAGCTGTTAATACTTAGCCCTTTCTGTCACAGTTTTTTTAGAAGCAACTCTTCCTGCTGGTAGGATTGCATCTTTACTAATCCTGCTTTCTTATGGCCATGTTTGGAGCATGTACACATGATGTGCCCATTTCAATTAACTAATCCTGCTGTGGAATACCAGTCCCATTGCTTATTTATGCCTTCATAAAACTAATGCAGTCTGTTCTTTCCAGTTTCTCTGATACAGTAGAAAATCTCAGGTTTCCTTACATGCTCTGTCCTCTAATTCTACCATTTTTGAAACATCTCTTCTTGAGCAGTCTCATACTCGGCCAGCCTTTTCTTTATTTCAGCCTCTGATTTTAATAGTATTATCAGTTCATCTGAATATTTGTTTAAAGCTTCTTTAGTTTTCTTTTCCCAGACTTTTGTTATTTGAGTAGATATACTCTATCGATGTTTCATTTATTTTAATCAGATCTGAGCACATATGACCTATTTTTCCTCTACAATACTGGAAGCCATGTCTTCCACCAAAGCTGGAGCTTGAACTTAGTCACTGTTTTGTTTTTACCTTTTCTAGTTGATTTTCTTTCAGGCTCTCTTAGTCTCTCTTTGCACGTATCCAGGCAGTGTACTTACTAGCCAATAACAGAATCTATTAAACGTGGTAGAGTTCCTGGCCCTTATCTCTTAGTTTATTTTTTTTACAATGGGAGAACTGAAGTTAAGCTGTTGATAAATGTGCAGTTATCTTCTACATTTTCAGAATCTTGACAAAGAGGAGAATTAATTTATCTGATAAATCCAACAGAGAATTTCCAATTTCTTTTCACCTTTAAATCTTGAATCTTTACTGGTACCTGCAAAGATCTACATCTCTGTTGTACACTCATAGATTGATGCTGATTCAACAAAGGTGCTAACCTTGATTACTCCTCTTTTAGTGTGGTTTCTTACACCAAACTAAATTGCTACTTTGCTAATAATTTAAACCATAAAAATCTGCAGTAAGACATGAGCCAAAATGGATGATGATAAGGAGAGCATAGCATGAAGAAATGCATGGAAGTCCTAGGGGCCTTGTCCACTTGTTGAGCTAATGTGATTACAGGGGACAGTGTAGATGCTAAAAATGTGCTACTCTGGTCTTTTCTTTTAGAAGCACCTAGGTTATTGGGGAGAATTTTGGTACCCTGGAAATCCTCTTCACTCCCCTGTCTTTGAGAGCAATTTGAACTACAGCATCTTTCTCATAATTTGAAGTGGAAGAGGTAGACTTTTGTTTCTCATGTCTCTTACTGCTTTATATTTGTTGAATTTGGTACCTTAACATTTTGTCACTAGACTTCCTAGAGTCTTTTCTCTACAAAACATGTGGAATTTAATAGAAAAGATTAAGAAACACAGTTATTTATGGTAAAAACTGTACTATAGCCTACCCAAAACCACACATCATGATTAGGTGATGTTTTGCTTGAAGATTCCCACAGACAATATGAAACAGTCAATAAGCATGACACTCTATGTGGATAAAACTACTTCAAAATGGAAGGATATGAAGCACTCAAATATGTGGGAAGAATGGGAGAACTTTCCTGAAAATATTAATTTTACAAGGAGCACGTGTAGCAATCAATGTTCAAAAGAATGACGGATCGAGACCAGTGTGCATTTTCCTCAGAATGAAAGCACAGCTGGTGACAATTCTGGTTGGAAGTTAAAATATAGAGCACAGATAAAGCCTAAATGTTATATTTTAAGTGTTATCCCCCTCTAAATAACTTCATGAAGGTCTTTCAACATGATGAAAGCCTACTTCCGACTCAGTAGGTTAGATATCAAATCCTGAAAACCCTAACTAAACAGAAGTTTCCTAATAAGTGGGGCTTCCAGGATGAAATGTCTGTGCTCATCCTTAAGAAGAATAGTTTCAGCCAAGCCACCCTACACAGTGATATGCCTGAGCATGCAACTCTAGGTACAGCACTTGCCCAGTCAAACCTGCAGCATGATATGTGGAAGCTCCCACTACAGAAGTTATAGCAGAATCACAATTACTTCCTACCTAAGTCCATAGACATGGAGGGAGGAAAGCTTTGCTAGTACCTGGTGAACTAGGGAGGACTAGAAATTAGACAAGTGACCACAAACAATGAAGAACTCTGAATCAAACACTGTAGAAGAGTAAAGTCTCTTACTTAAACATTTCCAGACTGTTAGGCTCCTTGCAGAAAGTCTCTTACTTAAACCTTCCAGAATGGGTGGCAAAATACTGTAGTTTGTGGGTCCTATGTTGGGTGAAGAAATCACAGAAGACATGGCCTAAGAATGCCTATTCCAGAACATACTTTACTCAGTTGTAGGAAATGCAGAGAAAATCCACCTTCTTAAAGGCCACAGAAGAAGATTCTGTAAGCTTGTAGACTGTACATATCAAGGACATGGCAGCCCTGATGATGGCTCCATCTTCATCTTTCTTCTTCAGCTAAGCATTATGAAGTTTCTGGAGAAACTAACTTATCCATAAAGAACTTCACAGGCCTCAAGATTTCCCTAAACAATGACAAGCCAGGGAGAAGTTGATATCCTTATCTATGCTAGAGAAAATGGGATTCAGGCTGTCAGACTCCTTACAGAATCCTGAGTGGAAGGGAGTAAGCTGACCATAGCACCTTCATGGAGAAATGTATGTATCCTCTTGAATGGCAGTGAGAACATGATGGGTACATAACAGAAGTTATGTGACAGGGATATGGCACTCAAACGTATGACTGTTAATGGTAGCACATAGACCTGAAAGGCCTACACTGGACTCTGAGTTAGTATCAAACCAAATTCTACAAATGTGTGTTTCTTTGCCCACAATTCTAGTTTCCACAAGACAGTTGTTTGAAGTCTAGGTCATGAACCATGAACCCTAGCATGGGAAGACACAGTGAACCTCCTCAACCCAAGCTTATGGTTAGCAATGGGATGGGAGTACTCAGTCTTGAATACCTCTATGACTGAGTGGATCCAGAGACCACTCCCAGAACTGGATGCTTGGCAACATGATCTGACTGATTGTGAGATAAGCGGTACTTGCACACCAGGACAGACCCCCTAGGGTGAAAGGCAGTGGGGTGTGCTTCTTCCAAGGTCCTCAACATCATGTGCTGTAGCATCGTCAGGTGTAAGCTCCAGGCCGCACTAGAATAGGATAAGATCAACACGTTTTTGAAACATGCTTACTTCTAGGTAGGCTTTGACTAATGCCTACCTTCAAGATTTGTGGTTCTACTGATGGTATTACTGCAGAGATCCAGGGCTGCGTATGAGATCCTTCTGTCAATCCCCATACAAAAAAAACTTTAGCTACTGCCATTATCCTCATAATGAGGTAGGTCAGAAGAGTATATAATGTCAGTGTCTGTCCAGGTTGAATTACTAGCACTTACTGCATTGCTTTAGGTCATGCTCCTCTCCTATTCAGTAAAGACAACACAACTGTACATCTTAGATTCTTTTTAGGAGGCCTTTGGAGATTCTTGTTGGGAGGCCTTTGGACTATGTGAGCAACGGAAATGAAAATGATGGATTTAAGGGCTTAGGCATGTTCTTGTCAGTATGTAATGTCTGGTATGTGCTTGTGTGATGCACATGTGCTCTTGATCACATGATCTTCTTCAGAAACAAAATGTTGAATGTAAATGAACAAGCTTATTAACCCAGTCTTTGACCGAATAAGTAGGGTCCTCCATGTTAGACCAGTGTGTTCCAAGAAACAAACTTCAGATCCAATAAACCATCCAGTTGAAATGGGGAATCAGGAATGCTGGCAGTCATAAAGTTGAGGTCCCAATGGGATTGGAAGGTTCTTCAGAAGTTGGTGAAGATGCAAAACCACCTTAAGGAACTGTGACAGGCCAGTGCTGGGACACAGTCTAGTCATCCGCAGTCTTGTGATGTACCAAAATAGAAGAAATGCACAATCTGTTTATAAGACAAGACCCAAGTTAAACAGTTTCCATTGGCAGGTTAGAATCACTTTAAGATGAAGAGTGGGTGGGAGGATGGCAAAATGGTTAAGGTGTTTAGCTTGCAGACACAGGGTGCAGGGTTTGATTCTCACATGGGGTAAATGGCTAGGCTTAAAATGGCCCACAAGGGTAATTAGCCTAGTACTAATCTATGAACCTATGAACCTATGTATCTGACATGGCTTAGTGGTAAATCACTTTGGCGATGGTGTGCAGGGATCTGGGTTTGAGCCTGGCAGAGGCTGTTTGTTTAGATGGGAGGGTGGCCTAATGGTTAAGGTGTTTGTCTTACAAACACAAGGTGCAGGGTTTGAGACTCTCAAGGGATAATTGGCTAGGCTTAAAATGGCCCACAAGAGCAGTTAGCCTAGTACTAACCTATGAATCTAATTAGGCAGTATAGGATATCTTTCATCACGGATAAAGAATGTCTTCTACTCACTGGAGAAAGTCTAAGGAAAAGAAGGACTTCTGACAACTTCATTTAGCTCCAACAACTCCTCTGTAAGATTTAATAAGATCAAGGGATCTAACAGAACAGCAATGCATAGAGATGGAGCCTGCTATATACATGATAAAGGGGAATTACCTTGACTTGTAGTGGAATAGGTTGTTATGCTATCAGGTACCTAAGAGCCTAAAACTGTGTCCGTTCAGTTACCTAAGATTGAAGAAGTTTTGATTTTACCTTCTCTGAATGTTACTGATGGGTTTGTAATTATATATAAAGATGAAAAAGAACTCTGAAATCTTCCCTACCCCATAAGGAAGAACGTGCAAACCAGCTCTCCCTTGCACTACTAAGCCAAGCAGAACTGGTCAAGAACTTCAATCTCTCAAGTGGTAGTGAGGTCAGTCTCAAAGGTGCACTTTTCTCAGATGATCTTGATCAGACAGAAATGCCTTATCACTACTTCCCGGAGAAGGCTAAATCTGAGTAGGATGAAGTTCAGTGGGATATTCACTTTCTGTTCAACAGTAATCCTGACTAGACAAGAATGTTGAATCCTCATCTCCAGGACAGAGCTGAAACGGAGGATGATGGAGCCCAACAAAATGTTCACTTTCTGTTTCTTGTGCACGGCTAATATTAATCCCCTTGTCTATGGTCCATCATCAGAATAACACTGTCTCCCTGCTCAGGGGGTATAAGTGTATACAGCCTCACTTCTTGTTTCTCTGATCAGGGGGTGTAAGTGTATACCACCTCACTTGTTTGTGTGCCATATCGTGCTCTACTTCTTTTTTACTGGAGTAGAAAGGTCTTGATTCTGCAATTCCTTTACAGAGCTTGCAGGTTCAGAAACAGCACACATAGCTGAAATAGTGTAACCCCCCCTTCCTAAGACCCTCTGCGTGCCATGCACTAGTGACGGGCTCAGGAGGGCTTCCCAACCCAGAAGGTTAAGTGTTTACAGTGGCTTCAGCTAATATAGAGATAAACCAACAATGAGATTCATGGGCAGTGAGTACCTCTTTGGGCTTGGTGACAAACTTTTGAAATGAGCAGAAGGTTTGTGACAGCACAATGACTCCTATAGCCACTAACACCTAAAGCATCCTCGTTTGCAGTTGGATGAATGGGACAGTGAGGGTGGTCTCCTTGATGCTCAAGAAGAGCAGAATGTTCAGAATTCCATCCACCTCTACCATGACTTCCTGGATATTTTATGCAGGAAAAAAATTACAATGGAGAGTATCCTGTTCTTTCTTGAAGAAAAACATATCTGTGATAGAATAAGTCAGAACCTGTCAAAGGTTATACTTTACTCTACTACTGACAAATGGAAGGAGCTGAGCAATGGTTAGTACAAGGGAGACGTCTGATGGGATCACCTGAAAACAGTCATCCAGCTAAGAGAAGAATGAGAGTCCCATTTCCTGCAAGGCCTCCATCACTAAGGCAAGTAAATACCTCATCTGAAGAGGATAAACACTTGGCAAGAATTTAAATGTGTAGCCCACCCTGAGCAAACTAAAGGAACTTCCTCTAAGGAACTCAGGCAATGATATTGCGTCCTGTCTAGCAGCATCAGGCAAGTGCCCAGAGAAGGAACGTCATGACCCCCCCATCCTGTCAGGCCCGCTAGAATCTCTTTACAACCACAGCCTCCAGACAGGCGTTATCCCTATAGGATGGAGGGCTTCAGCAGTCTTCGCTCTACACAAAGGTAGGCCATCAACAGACCCAGGGAACTACAGACCCATAAGTTTTTATCTAGTCTTATATGCAATGCCATGGAAAGAATTACTGTGGACTTGATACAAAAAGATATAGGAAATCTTCAAATACTAGACCCATCCCAATTCGGTTTCATCAAGGGCAGGTCATGCAGGTCATGCCTACTAAACTTGGTGGACTTCTTCAAGAAGGTCACCAGAGCTGCGGACAAAGTCAAAATGGTACACACTGCCTGCCTTGACTTGGCATAGGCATTTGACACAATACCTCACTCTAGTATTATAAACAAACTCACAGATTTAGGCATAAATCCCTATATCACCTGATGGATAGCCAAATGTCTCACAGATGGGACACATGAAGTTATGGTGGGGGAAGCCACCTTCACCAAGAGGCCTGTTACTAGTGATGTCTCACAGGGTTTGGTAGTGGGACCTCTGTTGTTTGAAATATACTTCTTTGAAGTCAAAGCAAATGTAGAGGGTTTTTGGCTCACTGAATTTGCTGATGACGACAAAATGGGTGCAATCACTGATTCCCTCAAAGATATTGATGTCGACATCTTTCAGGAGGGTGTGACACAGACAAATAAATAAATAAATGGTGCCAGAACCATGGCCTAAAATTCAATACTAAAAATGCATAATTATACCCTTTTGGAAGATGACTACTCTTGCAAATTCCACCATTGATAACACTCCCCTAAGAGTAGAGCAAGTGGCAAAGAACCTGGGAACTCAGGTTGACACTAACCTAAACTTTGATCACCATGTATCCACGGTAGTGAGAAAATCCTTATATGTGGCACAAATTCTAAGTAGCAGCATGGCATCCAGATCTAAGGAAATCATAGTCCCACCATACTCAGCCCTCATTAGACCAATAATTGAGTACAAAGCACCTTTCATGTATCTGACCAGGCATTTGCAACAGATGAAGTGGCCACAAAGGTTTCTCAGTAAAAGAATACAGGGTGTAAATAATATGTCCTATGCAAACCACCTCAAAGTCCTGTTCCTGTACTCAGTCTCCTACAGACTACTGAGGGATGATCTATGCCTAACCAACAAGGCATTCTGCAATCCAGCCATGATGTACCTGCTGCACATTCACGAAATAAACAGCACTAAGATTAACATGTTGGAGGGACAGGTATGTGTCTCACAGATTAACCTTTCTCTGGAACAGACTCCTCATTCATGTGAAACAGAGCTCTTCACTAAGCCTATTCAAATGCAATGGACTGGTTGATAGTAAATCACAAATTCACCCCTGGCTAATTGCCTGTGGTGCTTATGGACAGAAGTAATTTGTAGATGCCCTAGGATACAGGCAGAGATGGATCCAGCACTAGGTGACCTAATCAGTCACCTGGGGACCACTGGCTTAAGGTTCCCACTAGCCAGTGGGGCTACCACAAAAACTTACATTTCTTCTTCAAGAATGCACACAGTGTGTGTGGGGGGGAGTGACATGCCCCATTAGGGATGGCAGGTTGGTTAACTCATTCAGGCTCAAACTCTGTACTTTCAATACAAGCCCCTAGTCTTAATCCTGTACACCAACTGCCAAACTGTTATCAGCAAGTGCATTTCAAGGACTATTGAGTTTCAGTGCATTTTCAAAGAATGTTGAGCTTCTGTTCATTTACCAGATCTAGTTTTAGTGTATTTTCAAACAGTGTTTAGTTTCTCTGCATTTTAAAAGACTGTCGAGTTTCTGTGAATTTTCAAGACTGTTGCGCTTCTGTGCCTTTTCAAGGAATTTTGACTTTCTGTACTATCTTGAGTTTCAAGGGAAGAGAAATTAACTGTTGCTCATGCAAAGACTGTTTTCAATGTTTAACCATTTTGTTTCACAGGTGGTCATCATCAGTGTTTGTACTATAGACTTTAAAAGCATTGTTAGTAGTATAACAGGTAGCATATTTGTCTTTGGTGCAGAAGTTTATGGGTTCTACTCCCACACCATGCACATTGAGTGCTGATACTGCAGTGCCCCTTTTCAGGTGGTAGGGTGGTGCTTCATTTCTGAGTGTGTCCTCCTTTGGATGTGATGCCTAGTAACTTTGTACCTGTTGCCAGTTTGACAGCCATTCCCTATTGCAATATTACCAGCTTACCATTTTTTTAAATGTAACATGGGCAGAAATATAAAGCTGTTTGTCAGCAGAAACCTCTTAATTAGTTATAGATCTCTTTGATGTGGAATTATTCAGATGACTTCTACTTCTGCAGAGATTGTAAATATTGATTGATATTGGTGGATTGTAATGGCAGAAGTGTGAACGGCCTTTTGTGGTTGAAATGTTCTGTGGTGGGTTGTTTTATCATTCTTGGTTCATACGTTTTGTTTCATTGCTTACTGAGAAAATGTTCAAACCAACAAATAAAACACACTGTAACAAGTGGAGCTGTATTATACAAGGAATATAAGTTAATACACTCAGGAGGATGTGTCAAAGAACACATGCATGTTTATGTGTGCAGGAGGCCCATGGTTTGAAAACAGCCCAAAGGTAAACTTGATACGTCACTGGCCAGATGCATTTTCTTTACATGTGGTTTTCAATGCCATTTCAATGAATGTGAGTTTCAAGGACAGTGATGTTTACTGTTCATGCTGAGTCTGTTTTCATTATGATATTGTATTGTTTTATTTGGCAAATGGCAATCAATATTTGCACTATAAAATTTGAAATAAAAGTTTTAAATATCACTAATTATTGTAGAAGTAAAAAAGAAAATAGTTTGCACACTGACAGATTTGAACAGTGTTCATGATAACTGGGGAGAGATAGCTAAGAAATGGGACACTGGAATGGCTGAGGAATGGGTGCTGCCGGGGGGGTGGCTGATCCATTACCTTGCCTAGGGTCCCACTTGACCATGATCCAGCTCTGGATACAGGCATATACCAAAGCATAGTTTCTCTAGGTCACAGTTAGTGTAAATGAATCGCCAGCAACAACCAAAATTATTTGTAAACCACAGAAAAACAGCTAATGATCCAAACCACAGCCAAGGAAGTCACTGTTGTTTGTCAAGAAGTACAAAGTTCTATGCCAAAAAATGAAAAATTATTTTATTGTAGGTAAGCGCTTTTATGGTGCTACTCACACCACGTCTTCAAACCTTTTACAACCATGCATCACATTACTTTATACTTTATACTAAAATTGTAATCAGCCCATTAACTTAATTGATTCACTTGAATAAATTAACCCGTTACTCACCCATGAAAAAACTTCTATAAAAGCTATACAAAGGGTACACAAGCTCAAACAGTCATAAACTTCATTATATTATGAAAACATATAGAAAGGGATGCATATATAACAAATAAAGATGCATATATGAACAACATATATAAAAACATATATAAAAAACTTATAAAAAACACTTATAAAAACTTATATATGCATACTTTTAGAAACAGGTACATTCATACAAAAATAGAAATATAAAATAAATGCATACATACATAGTTATAGGATAGCCTAGTACCAACCTATGAACCTAGTAATTTCATATAATAAAGGACAGAGAAATTTGAATCTGGAAACTGGCAGCTACTTCGGGAAAAATAATAACCAGTGTGGTTTATTATTAACCACTGAGTTTCACTATTAAAAAATGATGGTTCATGCCTTCCTGTGTGCAGACTTTAATAAAATAAGGCAGTGCCTCAGAAAAGCTCTAATAAACAGACATGGAGATACTATGAAACTAGCACTGAAGAAGCAACAAACTATGTGTGAAATAAATTGTCAGATAACAGAGCAAAAACATTTAAGGGTTAAATGAGATGACATCAGTGGCTATTAAAACATATCATTTAGAAACTGTAAAGAAATGGAGAGGGATATAAATTAAAGCAGAAGGGAGTAAATTAGCCTGAACCGTAAAAGCCCACAGTAAGGAAAGATTAGCCAGTTCAGTCAAGAACTGACACAAAATAATTTGTAGAAAAAAGCAAAGCAAGACAAAAGCAATGTCAGTAAAACTAAATGAAATAGGAGAGAGTGGGCTGAAAAGGACTGTGAAAAGGTAAATCCACTAAATTAATATTTCTCAGTATTCACAAAAGAAAAGAAGTCATTTACCAAATCTTGCCTGTACAAGAGCCCAGGAGAAGGGAATTAATCTCATTCCTTTCACATAGCAAAGGCTCCTGAAAAAGACAATAAGGCCTTATCAGAGTGCTACTTGGGTAATTCAGGAAAGGCCTGGAATGAAGAGATGAGACACCAGAGTGTATTTACTTCAATAACTTTAGTGTAAATGCTACAAGACTGGAACTCAAATGAAATGCATTCCCTTACGTTAATTGACATTCTAAAGGGATTAAATATAATTTCCTACATCCACGTTTCTTTTAAAACTGACAAAGATGGTATGCTAACGAAGTTAATAAAACAGATTACGTGACTCTGAATATCAATAAGTGTGATGATGCAATATGCTGTTTTAAATATGTTAAATTGCTTCAGTTATAACTATTCTACAATGTGTACACTTTAAATCTCTGATAAAACATTATTCAATACTTTAGATGAGAAAGTGTTAGGCCCTTGTTTTTAATACATATATTACACTTTGGACAGTCTGAATATCTATGAGGTTTTTTACTAAGTCGTCCTTATTTCAGACATTGGTGATGCTGCCAATGGTTATTTTATTATTGTGAGGATTGTTTGATTCTGTATCTAATCCGGACAGTAAATCTTACAAAAAAAGGCTTCATTCCCTTCTGTTTGACTATAATTATCAATATTTTCTGACTCTTCTTGATTTTGTACTTAGGCAGTAACACCCGGAAAAGTCATTCTGCAAGAAGGCAGTCATAATCAAAACTACCCGAAAGCAGTAACATCCTGAGAAGATAACCTGTAAATGGTGCGTCTCTTAAACCCCTGCTTATACTTATCAAGAGTATCAGAACTTGTCAGAGATTTGGGATGCATGGTTATGCTTAAAAAGGCCCTTGTGGTCATTAGCCTAGTAAACACCTAGTTATACTTAAAAATACCTGAAATTCTCAATATGTATGGCAAATTCTTTTGGGTCCTCATTTTCCTTATTGCAGAGATAGCTATAATTTCCTCTATATAATTGTCATACCACTAAACTCTCCAGATTTTGGCAGAATCTACAAATTTTTGCCTTATGCTTTTGGTCTGTTCCTTATAAAATTTATGTTTTTCTGGCAAATTAGTGAGGACTGAAGTCAATAATAATGGCACACATTTGAGTTTCAGACTTCATATCATTCAGAAAAATGCATGCTAACACAAATCCTGTTATTCTATCAACCTTTTAAGTTTAAAAGAGCAAATTTTAAAATCTGTCCCTATTTTTAGGCCTTTGTGCCCCTCACCCCCATTATTTTAGGCCTTGTCCAGATTTCTTGCACTAAAGGTTGAGAGGTATGTTAATTGTGAATCTCTGGCCAGTACAGAGTACTGTCTTTGCTATACTGACTTGACAGTCACACTTGTGTCTCTCTGGTCATTCCACATACTTTTCAGAAAATGGATCGTTACTTATCTTCTTCTTTAAAAATGAATTTTTTTTGTACTTCTGTGATAATACAGTTTCTGCCTTCGCTACGTTTTTCCCATTGACTCAGTTTTCCCATAACAGCAAAGAAATGGTAGTAAGCACCTTTCTTTTGAATCTTTTTTCTATAAGTATTTGCACTGGGGAGATGACTACTGACTGGAAAGATGTATTTCTGTATTCAGAAATGAATGAAAGTCTCCCAGAAGTGTACTGGCATATTTTTATAAGATCTCTCATTGCTGTTTTATCCTTTTCACCTCTCTCTTACTCTGAGACAACTGAGATTCAGAGAAATCCACTCCACCCATGCTATTTGTCCTACATACATTGGTGGTTAGTAAGATGGAGAGAATATCTGATTCAGAAACATAGTAAAACTATGCAGAGAAATACCTTATTAGCGACTCTCTGTAGTAGCCCATACATTCCCATAGAATAGGCATTCCCCCATACAAGCACGGATGCACACACACACACACACACACACACACACACACACACACACACACACACACACACACACACACACACACACACACACACACACACACATCTCCAGTCATTCACAAACAAGCTCCTACACACTGCTCTCACTCACCGAAGCATTCAATCACACACATAGATAGACTCTGCTTACCTGTGGTGTGATCGCCCAAGTAAAGAGAAACAGAGTTACAATGTCCAACACCCATTTGTCCTGGGTAACCAAATGCCAATTTCCGTTGAAAAGTCCCAGTTTTCCGCCCAGAGGAGCTGCCAGCAAAGCAGAGTCCGCAGTCAAGACACAGGTCATTGGGTCTGCTTCCGAAAGGACTGACCCTTGCCCTCCCCAGCAGAAGGGGTAGAGGAACTCAAAGACCTAGAAGTAACAGGGCCCTGAAAGGAAGCCCTACCTCTACTACGCCTCGACTTGCCTCTAGAATGAAAATCCGAAGAGGGAAAAGACCATCCCTTAGCAGGCCAATTCCTATTGAATTTAGGAGGCTGAACCTGTAAAAATTCCTTCACTGTCTGCATAGATTTAGCTTTTTCCTCCATTTTTCAAAACTAATTCCACAGGAGGGCCAAAAAGAACATCAGACTGCAAAGGAGCATCCATAATACGAGCTTTAACATGCTCCGACAAGGACTGATCTTTAAGCCAGGCATGTCTGCGAACAACAGAACTAGTAGCAGCCACCCTGGAAGAAGCTTGTAAAGCATCAAAACCACACTGCAGAGAATGCTTCCCAACCTGGTCTGAAGCATGCACTAAATCCTGAAGCTCCTTACAGTCAATACCTTCAGCTAAAGCATCCACTTTACATTTCAATTGACTTAACAAAAATTCTGATACTTGAGCATATGAAACTGACAATTCAAAGCCCTAATAGCCAAAGTAGAAGAGGTATACAGTTTTTTACCCCACCTATCCAGGGCCCTAGCATCTTTGTCCAGAGGAACTGGATTCTTAACCACAGAGGCCTTAACGCCCTTGGGGCCTTGAGAAATAGTTTCAGGATCAGCCCTAGGGCTCTTAAACAAGTACTTGTGAGCTTCCGGAACCCTGTAGTATCTATCTGGTTTAACAGGGGCAGGAGGCAGAGAATCCGGGTTAAGGGCAGCCTCAGAAAACACATCCTGAACAACATCCAGGACAGGAGGAATAGCCAAGGGCCTGTGCTGAGGCAAAAACAAAAATTCTCTCAGCCTTTTACGAGAATCAGAATAATCCTGGCCCTCCCATTTGAAATGTTCCCTCATGGAATGCAAAGTTTCAGAGAAAGAAAAATCTTCTGGAGGGGACGCAGAGGGAGAAGCATCCTCAGCCCCTGAATCAGAATAGGGAGGGAAATCCTGAAGGCTTTCCACAGAGGAATCAGACTCAATGGAAGACTGAACCAAACCCTCCAACTCTGTCTCTACCCTGGGCCTCTTCTGAGGGGGAGGCATGGAACCCTAATTAAAGAAATCAAATCTTCAGCCATCTTCAGCATGTGCTTCCTAGGAGCTGGACCCTGGGGAAAAGCACCAGGGGCAGATTTGGACTTAGAATGGCCTTTGCCTAGAGAAGGAGGAAGCTTAACCACCCTACGAGGGGAGGGAGCCACAGACAACAGAGGAGCACCCTCAACCTGGCCTAACAAAGGAGAAGCCACCCCCTGTAGTAACAAAGGCTCCCCTTGACACTCAGGCACACCGTCAGAAAGAGCCACTGAAGCAGCCAGTGGTTCAACAGGACCGACGTCCGGAGCGGACGCCCCATCCTGCTTGGACCGCAAAGACTTTTCTTTGCGCTTCCTAGAAGAGCCAGTCGTCGGAGAATCCGACGGCATGTTGTAATTACAACGGGTACCAAACACCAGCCTAGCACAGTCCAACCGACGGTTAACAGTACGCTTATTAAAAGTAGCACAAAAGCGACACCCAACAACGTCGTGCTCAGGCCCTAAACAAGGAATGCAGAGTGAATGGTAATCCCTATGAGGAATCTGTTTCCCACAAGAAATACAGTTATTAACTTTTTCTGACATCCGACAATACTGAGACAAGAAAAAGACAAAAAATAAAATGTCCCCAATGGGGTACTTAGCCCAACTTGGTCTCCGGTCTGAAACTCGAAAACCGACAATTCCAGAACGCCGAACGGCACTTGCAAATTCTGCTTCTGCTCAGGACAATGCGGCAAGAAAGACTAAAGTTATGGCGTCGGTCATGCGCATTTATACTGACACCACGTCAGTCTCGGGCGCCATGACCGACGCCAGATCTAGCCCTTTGGTATTCGGGCCGATGGAGGGCAGCGGAGTACCCATTAGTCAGGACTGCAGCAATGGGAGACGACGAACATCAGACAGATATACAAACACATGCACACACACGCGCACACACACACACACACACACACACACACACACACACACACACACACACACACACACACACAAACATACATTCATTCAACAATATTCATGCCCCTACAGATACATGCACACATGTCCCCACACGTTTATACCCATTGCACTGCTGTACTTACCTGCACCATAAGTACGCCCACAGTAGGAAAGTAGTGACTAGTTAAATGTTGTCAAAGATGGCACTCATGTTTTTTCTTGAATAAAATCTAATCACTCAGCCAAGTTAATCAAGAGTGACAAACATTTCCAGAGGAGAGCATGTGGCTAATTAGTAGTAGCCACTCCCCTGGACTGCTGCATTTACATGTGGTGAATTAGCATTAGCCACTCCCCTGGACTGCTGCATTTCCATGAGGCTTTATTTGTGAGATAGGTCTCTGTGATACAGCACCCCCCCCCCCCGAATGAGGGGAAAACCATAGGAGTAGAGCAGTCTCTGAAAGGGAAAGGCATGCTTTCTGAGATAAGGCTTCTGCATCATACTGCTCATCCTGTTACAGCAAGAAATCTAGACAAAACCACAAATAATGGGGGACAAAGGCCCAAAAATAGGCAAACCTTTTAAATAGTGTTCTTATAAACATACAAAGTTGATAGAATAATAGGTTTTGCATTATCATGAATTTTCTGAAAGATGTCTGAAACTCAAATGTCTGCCATTATATTCTGACTTCAGCCCTTAATGATTTGCCAGAAAACTACAATTTTATAAGAAAAAGATAAAAAATATTAGGCAGATATCTGGGCATTCTGTGAAAATCTAGACAGTTGAGAGGTATGTTCTGCATCAAACTAAGCCTTTCTGAATCCCAGACTATAATGTACATTTAAATTCCAATTTCCTTATAACATTCTTGAATTTCTCAACTGATTAACTGGTCTAAAATGACTTCTTCAGTTATATTATGCCTTGAAAACACACTCTTGAAGACAGTTATTAATTGACACATAGTATATTTCAGTTGTGTGAGTTCTTCTGAAAAACTGCAACATCTGCACTCTGTTATGTGCAGGATTCAGAAGGAGCAACACGCTGAATGCTCCTTCGCCTAATGACATGTTAGTGCAGTCATGGTAAGTTGGAGAGGATGGTAATACTGAAACTTTTAGACATACCAAAATGTTTCTGCATTGGGGTGTGTGTATGCATGTTAACATGCAAAGGTTAGGGTTAGGCTAAGGGCTAATGAAAGGGGCATATTTTCTATTGGGCATGTGTTTCTCTGTGTGAAGTGTGTGTCTGTTTTGTTTAGTAGTATTGTTAGGGAGAGGAATTTTAGTAAGGTAATGAATAGGACTGGAATTAAGGGCAGAGATAGGGTTAAGGTTAGCACGTATGAGTAAAAGTGGGTAGGGAACTGTTTGATTTCCTTTTGTGATTGCTGTAGTTTTGGAAACTTTTTAAATTAAATGTGCTGTCAATTTGCAAGCATCAATATAATATGTATCAATGTTTTTGCACATCAGTGGTTAATACCACACACACACACACACACACACACTTGTATGTATATATATATATATATATATATATATATATATATATATATATATATATATATGTACACACACACACACACACACACACACACACACACACACACACACACACACACACACACACACACACACGATTCTACTCTATTTAGCTGAATGAACACGTCTGACTGCTAAGTGAGTTAAGATACTGCAATTTGTTGAAACGTGGGTCCTGCATGGTGGCAAGACCTGTCCCTCTATGCAAAACCTGATCTAAAATCTCCCATATTGGCTTTGGTATGGATCCTGAGGGGAGAAGGGACAAATCCTTTCTTCCATGCAGATCTAATCAATGAGAAAATGTTAGATAAAATGGGCTTGACCTTTTGTACATTGACCAGGTGAAGGTTTGACCATAGAAAATGTATCTATACATAGATGTAGATATAGATACAAATGTAAATATACCCTAGGATTTAATAAAATTTGTGTAGGCATAGTGTAGAGCCTACTCGGAATGTATCCGTGTATATGGCCACGACTCCCTCTTGGCACCATGCCATGCATATTAATGAGAGCGCACTGCCGAGGAACAGCATAGGAACAGGGATATTGAATCCATGTAGGGAGAAGTGTACAGGCTACCCATGGTTATGGATTCCTAGTCAGATGTTATGTAGAGGGTGAGTAATGCTCCCCACTGGTGTTGAAATGCTGTGAATTGTTGTAAATGTGTAATATTTTGTTATGATTTTTTTCCCTCCCTGTAGGAGTAGAGTTGCAATGCCAAGTTGAGCTCACATATAGACAGCTGACACCTGCTACACATGTAAAAATAGAAACCAGATGTAATTAATTCATCATCATCATCATCATCAGTCCCTTTTTTCCCATTTTTTCTACATGGGGTCGGGTATCGTGTTAACTGTCGCCAACTCTCTTGATTCAGTGCCACATTCCTGTCTTCTTCAACACTCATGTATGACTGTTGCAGATCTTCCTTCACAAAATCCATCCACCTTTTTCCTGGACATCCTCGCCTCCTCTTACCTTCTTCCTGTCTGTCCCAAATCTTCCTCACCAGATTGTCTTCTGCTTTTCTACACTGTCCAAACCATAGTAATCTGTTCTCTTTGATCTTTTCTGTAATTGGAGCTACTTTGGCTTCTATTCTTATATCTTCTTTTCTTTGTCTGTCCCACAGTGTGCATCCTATCATCTTTCTCAGGCACTTCATTTCCATCACCTCTAGCTTCTTCAACTGTCCTGACTTTACTGCCCAGGTTTCTGTACCATACAGTAGTACTGGTCACACCACTGTCTTGTACACCTTACTTTTCAGCTTCTTTGGCATTCTTCTGTCATATACTACACCTGATACTCTATGGCAGTTGGCTACAGCCCCTATGATTCTAGCTTTGACCCCTTCATTTAGACTACCCCTCTCCTCAACTACTTCTCCCAGATACTTGAAGCTGTTTACCTGTTCCACTATCTTCCCTTCTATCTCTATTCTCAGCTTCTTCCAATTTCCCCAATTTGCTGCCATTACCACTGTCTTATCTGTGCTTAGTTTCATCCCATGTGCCTTCAGATCTGCATTCCATTCTCCTATCCTTTGCTGATGTTCTAGCTCAGAGTCTGCCTGTATTGCCACATCGTTTGCATACAGCAGCTTTGTTGATCTGTCCCCTCCAACCTGTTTGCTAATGTAGTCCATCACCAGTATGAACAGCAGTGGGCTCAGAGCCGAACTCTGATGTACACCTATACCCACTAGGAACCCCTCTGTGAGGCCGAACACTGTTCATAATTGAGTCATTGGGTCCTTGTACATAGCCTGCACTAATTCTACCAATGTTTCTGGGACTTCAAACCACCGCAGTACTGCTCATATCAGCTTTCTTGGGACCTCGTCATATGCTTTTTCCAGTTCTAGGATTGCCCAGTTGGACTGTCTCCTCATCTCTAGCTTATTCTCAAGTATCTCTCTCAATGCAAACATCGGGTCAGTTGTGCTGCATCCTGAACTGAATCCAAACTGCTCATCTCCCATCTTACATTCTACTACTCTGCGTATCCATCTATAAATCACCCTCTCCAGAACTTTCATGCAGTGTGATAGGAGTTTGATGCCTCTGTACTGCCCACAGTTGTGGATGTCCCCTTTGTTCTTGTACACTGGCACAAGTATGCTTATTGTCCAGTCATATGGGATACTCCTTTCTCTCCACACTGCTATTAGTACCCTCAGGAGCCATTTCTCCCCTATCTCACCCATTTGACCCTGCTGCTTTCCCTGACTTCATCTTCCTTAGTGCTGTTCTTACTTCTTCTAGGGTGGGCCCCTCTTCTTCTCTCATCGTTGGCTGTTTCTGTGGCAGTACAGCTTCTGTGGGATTTTCTTCATTCAGAAGCTGCTGGAAATACTCCCTCCATCTGCCTTTGATGTCCTCTGGGCTGATGAGCAGGTTGTTACTAGCATCCCTTATGAATGGTGTCTGACTATCTTAGGTTCATAGGTTCATAGGTTCATACTAGGCTATCTGCCCTGGGGCAATTATAAGCCTAGCCCGATTTTGTTTGGCTTACGCCACCCCTTGATTTGAGTATACTGTGCCCTTTTTAAGGTTTAGTTTGCTGTGCCTCTGTCTAATAGTGACATGGAAGTAATCCCCGGGACAAACCTACGATCCCCCATCCACTCATCATGATTCTTCTTGAAGAGATTCAGTGAGGTGGTCTGCCTAACATGAATTGGAATTCTGTTCCAGAGCGAAGGGAGCCTCTGGGTTATGAATCTGCCCCTCCAGCAAGTTCTATTTATTTCAGTGCTGAGGTTCAAGTCCCTCGAGCATGTGGCTCTAAGGGATTTAGATTTACTGAGGTGAAGCATGTCCATTAATTCTGGATTGGACACAGCTTTATATGTCAGGCATAGATCGCCTCGAAGTAGGCGGTATGCAACTGAGTAGAGCTGGAGTTTTTTTAACTGAGCAGCATATGGCATCTGTTTGAGTCCCTTGATCCTCTTGGTGAGGTACTTTTGGGGTCTTTCTAATTGCTGCAGGTGTCGGCTAAGGTACATCCCAAAAGGGGCATTGTATTCTATGATGGGCCTGATGAGGGATGAATAAAGGGGCACAATTACCTCTCTTGATCTAGATGTGAATCCTTTCATGATGAGGTGGGCTATGTAAAAGGTCTTTCTAACCACTCTGGCAATGTGGTTGTCAAAGGAGAGATTGCTATCAACTTGGGTCCCCAGATCCTAATTACTTTCTCTGTACTTAATGGGTTACCGCCTATGTGGTAATTTGTGGGCACATTGTTTTTGCCAAAGGGTATGACTATACACTTTTTGGCATTTAGCTTTAGACCATGGCTCTGGCACCAATTATCTGTCTCTGTGAGACCTTTTTGAAGGATGTTTGTGTCAGCTGGAGAGTTGATTATGGCGCCTAGTTTGCAGTCGTCTGCGAACTTGGTGAGCCATAGTCCTCCCACATTGACCTGTACCTCAGAAAAGTATATACCGAACAAGAGCGGTCCCAGGACAGAACCTTGTGGGACGCCACTTGTGACCGGTTTCGAGTCTGACATGGCTCCAGCAACTCTCACTCTGTGGGTTCTGTCTTTGAGCCAGTTTGCGACCCATCTTGTGACATAGGGGTTTATATTTAAGCTGGATAGCTTATCTATGATGCCCGAGTGGGGTATTGTGTCAAATGCCTTTGCTAGGTCCAGATAGGCTGTGTGGACTACCTTTCCTTCATCTATGGCTTTGGTGACTGTTTCGAAGAAGTCAACCAGGTTCAAAAGGCAGGATCTGCCCTTGATGAAGCCGAACTGGGTAGGATCTAGTGTCTGTAGGTCCCCAATGTCTTTGTTTATGAGCTCCATGATGATCCTCTCCATAGCCTTGCAGACTAAGCTAGTCAGGCTTATGGGGCGATAGTTTCCAGGGTCCATGGAGGCTCCACCTTTGTGGAGTGGGACCACTGTTGCTGTACACCATTCTGTGGGCACATATCCTGTAGTGAGGCTGAGATTGTACAGCTGTTTTATCTGAGGGATTAGTTTATTCTTGGAGTTCATGTAGGATGCAACCCAGGATGCCATCTGGTCCCATGGAAGCAGTGTTTTTTGCTTTGGAGAGGGCAGCCTTCACCTGAGCATCAGAGATGTTTGGGAGGCAGCCCTCTGCCGGGATAGATACTTGCCCTTTTTTTGGGAGGGAGGGGGTGGAGAAGTTTGCACTGAACCTGTCTGCCAGGATATTGGCGATGTCTGTGGGTTCAGTGTATTTTTTTCGTTTAGAATCAACTCAGAACAAGTCTGGGAGTTGCATCCCAGGTTCCTAACGTAACTGAAAAAAGCCTTATGATTGTCTTTAGTGTCCTGAGCAATTTTTCTCTCGAAGCTGGCCTTGGAGGATTTTATGAGGGATCATAATTTTTTGCTAGTACTGATCAGGGATGCCTTCCCTATTAGGGATTTTGCTCTAACATGTAGTATCTTCCTCCTTCTGTTGTACAGATTATTTATGGCTGGGGTCCACCAGACTGGACGCCTGCCTTTGGATGTTTGGGTTTTGGTTTTGTTTGTGATAGCATGATCCATGCATTCCTGGAGATGTCCGTAGAATGCATTTATATAGGATTCTGCAGTTTGGGCTGTAGTTTCCACTGGCCCTGGGGCCTTGAAGGATTCCACTTCGGTTTTGAGAAGTGAGAAGTTCACTTTTGAGAAGTTTTTCACTGTGGTTTTCTGGGCTGGGGGTGGGGTCGGGATGTGGACATCCAGTGAAATTAATTTATGGTCTGATCTTACCAATGAGGGATATACTTCAGGTGTGGAGCATAGAGTCCCCATGTTGGTAATGATCAGGTCTAGTATGTTATCCCCTCTTGTGGGAGTGGTGACTAGTTGTTCCATAGCATTTGAGTTTATAATTTCCAGGAACCTTTGGGCTAAGGTGCTGGGGCTTGAGTAGTGCTCCCAGTCTATGTTTGGGTAGTTGAAGTCACCTAATATAATGGTGTTTGGAGAGATCTTCATGTTCTCCAATGTTTTCAGGAAAGCCGAATGGGATTCCTGACTTTGAGAGGGTGGTCTGTAGGATGCTATAAACTGAAAAGCAGTCTTGCCCACTGTTAGTTGCACATGGATGGTCTCCGATACTTCATGCAATGCCACTAACCTGGAGGTGTGGATATCCTTGATAAATATGAACACTCCCCCTCCTTTTGTGGTTCGGTACAGGTTTTGGGGCCAAAAAGCATGCATCCCAAGCAAAACAAAGACTCTTTGTACCAAAGGCAAGCGTCCAGTCTGGTGGACCCCAGCCATAAACAAACTCTACAACAAAAGGAGGAAGCTACTACAAGATAGAGCAAAATCCTTAAAAGGTAAGACATCCTTGATCACTATAAGTAAAAAACTAAGAGCTCTCATAAAATCATCCAAAGCAAATTTTGAGAGAAAAATAGCTAAAGACTCAAAAGACAATCATAAGGCCTTCTTTAGCTATGTTAGAAACCTGGGAGGAAACCCCCAGATATGCTCAGAACTAGTTCAAAATGATGTGAAGATTACTGATCCTACAGACATTGCCAACATACTGGCTGACAGGTTCAGTGCAAACTTCCCCTCGCCCCCAAAAGGAGAGATATCTATACTAAGCGATTGCAGCCCCCCAAACATCTCCAACGCCCAAGTGAGAACTGCTCTCTCCAAAGCAAAAAACACAGCATCCATGGGACCTGATGGTGTCCCCGGCTGTGTGCTCCATGAACTCAACGAGGAATTAAACCCACAGCTAGGACAGCTGTTTAATCATAGTCTTACCTCTGGATACATACCCAGGAAGTGGCGCACTGCAACTGTGGTCCCACTTCACAAAGGCGGTGCCTCCACCGACCCTGGAAATTACCGGCCCATTAGCTTGACAAGCCTTATCTGCAAAGCCATGGAGAGGATCATAATGGACCTCATAAATAAAGACATAGGGAATTTGCAGACTTTGGATCCATCCCAGTTTGGCTTTGTCAAAGGCAGATCATGCCTTCTAAACTTGGTTGACTTTTTCGAAACAGTCACAAAAGCCATTGATGAGGGAAAGGCAGTCCATACAGCCTACCTCGATCTGGGTATCATTGAAAAACTCATCAGCTTAAATGTTAACCCATACATCACAAGATGGGTTGCAAACTGGCTGAGTGACAGAACCCACAGGGTCAGAGTTGCTGGCGCCATGTCAGACTCAAAGCCTGTCACAAGTGGTGTACCACAGGGCTCAGTCCTGGGCCCACTCTTGTTTGGCATCTACTTTTCTGAAGTACAAGCAAACACAGGAGGGTTATGGCTGACAAAGTTTGCAGATGACTGCAAACTGGGCGCCATAGTAGAAAACACATCTGACACAGATATCCTTCAGAAGGGTCTCACAGAAACGGATAACTGGTGCCAGAGCCATGGCCTAAAGTTAAATGCCAAAAAATGCATAGTCATACCCTTCGGGAAAAACAGGGTTACCCCTAGCTACCAAATAGGTGGCAATCCACTGAGCACAGAAAAAGTTATCAGGGACCTGGGGACCCAGGTTGATAGTAGTCTGTCATTCGACACCCATGTAGCTAAAGTAGTTAGGAAGACCTTCTACATTGCCCACCTTATCATGAAGGGATTCTCATCTAGATCAAGGGAGGTCATAGTCTCCTATACTCATCACTCATCAGACCAATGATTGAGTACAATGCCCCATTCGGAATGTATCTGACCCGACACTTGCAGCAGCTGGAGAGGCCACAAAAGTTCCTCACCAAAAGGATAAAGGGTCTCAAACATCTGTCCTATGCTGCCCGACTGAAAGAACTCCAGCTCTATTCAGTCGCTTGCTCAGAGGTGACCTTTGCCTAACATACAAGGCCATGTCAAACCCAGATTTGATGAATATGCTTCACCTCAAAAATCTAGATCCGTCAGAGCCACAAGGGCGGAGACTTAAACCTCGACACGGCTATTAATAGGACGTGCTGGAGGGATAGATTCATCACCCAAAGACTCCCTATGCTGTGGAATAAAATCCCGGTATATGTGAGGCAGAGCACCTCGCTGGCCTTGTTCAAGAGAAATCTTGACCAATGGATGGGAGATCGCAGATATACCCCAGGGATTACCTCAGTGTCACTGCTCAACAGAGGCACAGCAAAATAATGGGTATAGTTCCCCATACTAAAGGGGTGGCGTAAGCCACAAAACTATGGGCTAGGCTTGTAAATGCCCTCGGGCAGATAGCCTAGTATGAACCTATGAACCTATGAACCTATGAGGTATAACCTGGTAGTGTTGGGGTGCTCTCTGGAGCCTTGAACCAGGTTTCTGTCACTGCACAGATATCGATGTTCTCCATACTGAGGAGAGCTTCGAGTGCGTGCATCTTGAGGTTAAGACTTCTGGCGTTTAGCAGCATTACCCTTAGTTTCTTGTTTCTTGTGCTGACTATGGAGGTGGGTTTGACTTTTGAGCCTTGCCTAAAAAAGGCACTATGGGGGTGGCAAGAGCCTTTGCCAATATCCGAAAGCCCAGTGGTGACAGGTGCAAGCCGACCCTAGTGAAGCAACGTGGCTTGTCGAGCATGTCATCCCAGGCTGACAGACACTGGATCCCCTTAGAATGACACCGAAATTTTAGCCAATTGTTAAAATCGATCATTTTGTCTTTGTACTGTGGCATCATTCTAGGTGAGGGTAAGATGCTGCTCAAGGTCAGGGTCATACCGGCCTGGGCTACATGATCAGAGAGCTCCTCTAAGTCTCTTTTCATGTAGTCCAGGGAGGTACATCTCAGGTCATTCACAGCAGCATGTACGACTGAGTCATATTTGTATTTGCTTTGGAGTGACCTGAGTGCTTGCGTTATGTGGTGGATCCTAGTGCCCGACAGGCAGCTCACTGTGATCTTCTCTTTATTCAGCCTGGTGAGCGGGATGTCAGTGTGTCTGACAATAGAGTCACCTATTACAAGAGTATCAGGTGTGTTATTCAGCCTTAAGGGCTGTGGCTGCTTGGCACACTGACTTTGTGGGCTATGTGTTGTGCGTGTTTTGTTTTGGGGTAGCGTTTGCTTGGATGTCTGCTTTGGAGGTCACTGTTGCTTAGGTAGATTTTTATTTAGAGCCTCCGAGTATGTTTTTGTGTATTTATGTGTTTGGTTCGCTGATGTGGTGGGATTATGTGATACTGGAATTGTGTTGTGTGAGGTTACCTTCTCCTCCTGACTGGTTTCACCAGTTTTGAGATGAGAGAGCTCAGCCTCCAGTTTGGCTATATGGTTGCATCTCTCACATATATTTGAACCTGTTTGGAGGAGGAGAGGGTTGTCCGTGTACATGAGACAGTTGTAACATTGCCTCAAAATTCCCAGATTCACCAGCTGGACTGGAGAGGAAACCATTGACTGACCTTTGGACATGCTAGAGTAATATAGGGAAACTGAACTAAGACGGACCAATAGGGGACAAGGTAATCGTAGAGAGTATAAGAGTAAGTAGTGCTTATGGTTTAATAGTGCTAACTTGTAAGATTACTTATTTGGACCACTGAAGGGCCTTAGAATGAGAATATGGTGTTTAAATTGAGAGATAGAGCAGTTCTAAGGGAAAAAGTGAAGAGCAGACTTTGTGGAGCCAGGAATAGTTTAAACCCAATTTGGCGGCGCTGCCCATTGCTGCGCTATGTACAAAAACGCGCAAAACCGCGCAAAAGAGGGATTTAAGAGAGGAAGATCAAGGAGTTAGGAATGAACCCAAAATGGCCAATAAAACTACAGTTTCAAGTCAGTAACAACTCCCACAGGGGCAGGCAGGCTGCTCAATGTTTATCACTGCCACTGATGAACAGAGAGACTTCCCTTTAGCCCAAGCAAAAAATGGCCTCCAAGAAACTTACAAACAGTTCAGAACAGCAAGCCTGTAACTGAACTTTTTTAAATCTCAGAAAAGTGGGAAAAAAGCAAGATTTTTTTGTTTTTTTTTCAGAGATAGCAGAGGTTCACAAGTATCAACAAGTTATAACAGTGCAGTAAATGACCCCACACTTGAGTGCTAGGCCAGAGACAGATAAAATGCAAGTTTTGAGAAAAAAATGATTTTAAAAATAAGTGCAAACAGGAAATTCAGTAAACAGCTCTAGGTTGTGCTCTAAATACAGTTACTAATGCAGAAATCAAGTTTAACAAGCCAGTAAATGCTCAGAGTAGACGGCTATGCAGAAAAAGCTGAAAATCTTCTTTATCTTCCTGTCTTTGCTTTGCAACCTGATATAGTTTCTTTGTGCCCCTTACTGAGTCACTTTCCAGAAATTGGTACAGTGCCTCCGATGCCCTATTCTTTGCTATTGCAACTTCTTTCTTAGCTTTTTTGTTAGTCAAACAGTAGTCCTTCCTAGCTTGGTCAGTCTTTTCTATCTCCCACTTCTTCCTGCACTCCTTCTTTCTTTTGATGACTTCCTGGACTTCTGCATTCCACCATCAGCTTTCTTTATGAACCTTATTTCCATACCTGACTCGACCACATATCTTTTCTGGAGCCTAACACATGCTGTTTTTAGGCGCTGTCATTCTTCTTCAACTCCAACTATTTCCTCCTCTTGGGGTGCTAGAGCCCTGAGTAATTCATTGAACTGTTGTACTTTCTCTCCAGTCAACTTCCAGGTCTTCAGCCTGCTCTCTATTGACCTTAGAACCTTCTCTGACCACTATTTGCAGCTGATTGTGGCAATTAGTGGTTTATGCTGTGGGCCAACTGTTTCACTGGGGATGACTTTGCAATCATGGATTCTGCCCCAGTGCCTTTTCCTTACTAGGAGGAAGTCTACCTGAGTTGCATGTTGACTACTCTTGTATGTGATCTTGTGACTGTCTCTCTTTCTGTACCATGTGTTGGCTACTATCAAGCAATTTCCAGACAGAAGTCTAGAATAGCTTCTCCTTCTTTATTCCTGTTGTCCCATCGATGTGGACCAAGGCAGTCCTCATATCCTGTTCTGTCTGTCCCAATATGTGCATTCAAGTCACCCATTATCAACACCAATTCATGTTGTCCTGCTTTATCTTGTTAAGTCCTGCAAATGCTGTCTGAATGCACTCTTTTCCTCACTATCACAACCCTGCTGTGGGGCATAGGTTGAGATTATGAATACTGCCCTATCATTACACTGGAGTCTGACTGCCATGAGTCTGTCATTAATTCTGATGATATCCCTTACTGCCTTCTGAAGCCTCTGTCTCAGCACAATTCCTTCACCATTTCTAGCCTGCCCTCCACCTGAGTAGTAGACTATGGATCCCAAGCCAAGTGGCTTTACTGCACTGCCCTTCCATCTCATCTCCTGGATACATAGGATGTCCAGCGTCCTCCGTATCATCATGTCATCCACTTCCAAGCTGTGTCCTGTCAGTGAACCTACATTAAGTTTAGCAATTCTCAGTTTATGTTTAGCAGGTTTGTTGGTTTTACGTCCAGCTTTTGCTCAACAGAGCTATCCCAGGTAACCCAGGCTGGGCAACTTGATACTGGCCAGCCAGTAACTCATTTACCCAGGGCTTCCGGGCTTTATGGAGGGCACACACTGGCCAATATGGGCACATATACCCCTCCCACTGTTAGCACAGGTCCTTGTCGTGGGTCACAGTAGGCTGGGTCCTCAACCCACTTATCACTGGTAACTACCCATGCCCATTTTTGGTGACATTAGTCAACATGACCGAATTACCTAGAGCCATATTTTACACCATCGACTGGCTAGCCCTGCCATGGCGAGCAGCCTGTGATCCGTGTTCTCCTATTTTGAGGATACTGCACACCACAGTAGATGCCCAAAGCGGTTGGTCTGTACAACTCTTCCCCCTATAGGGCACCATGTAGAGTCTGTGTGTAATTAATTATCATGTTTAAATTTTTTATTTATTCTTTTTTTTTTTAATTGCCATTTGAGCGGCACAGTGCGGAGGGCTGCAGAGCTGAGCAGCACTTATGCATACACAGCCAACACCTGCCAGACATCTAAAAATAGAAACCAGATGTAATTAATTATTTAGTTCTAGGTCTGTTTAAAACTGTTTACATAGTGCTGTGAGGTGCTTAGCAATGCTAATAGGTAGCCTAGTAGTATATGTGAAGGAATATTAGTTTTCATACTATCCAAATAGCTAAATGGGTAGAGTTACGGCCTAATGTGTAATAGGTTTGAGTCCAATGCACTCATAACATGTCTGTAAATTAATCTACTGTTTTTGTTTAATTTAATTAAAAAAATGTTAAATATGGCATTGCTGCACAGTATTAAATACTGCTTAAACATACTAACGGCTTCTATAGTTTGTGCGGTGGTAAGCTTTGCTAAAACCACTGTTGTGCAAGTTTTCGCATTGCTTAGTTCTGCTTAGCTGGTTTGCGTGCTGCTAAGCAATGCTGCACTTTTTTGAAAGTTGCTCAATGATGTGTAATGGCAGGAAAACAGCCTATATTAAGTGCAATAGGTGATAATTCTGCACCATTCTTTGGTGTCTAATCAGCTGTTGATATGGCAGGTGGTGCTGGTAAAGATGCCCTCTTTTGGGCACAGAGATGGGGTGCTCAGGAGTCCAAGGTCTTTGTTGGGCTCCTGGTAAAGAACCATGAACCGAGGCTGATACAGGGTAGTTTCCAGGGCTTGGAATGTAAGGCAGAGATGTGGAAACTCACCAGGGATGAAGTTCTATGAGACAAAAATGTAAGGAGAAGTGTTTCTATCAGCGTTTATGTTATTTGTGGATGTGTGTTCCTTTTGCTGTGTTTGAACATTAAATTACTTGTGTGTTGGAACTGCTGGTCTCCGGTGCCTAATTTTGGATTACTAGTTACGTTTTGGGCACTTTCACCACATCTTTGCTGTTTAACTCACCAGTGTTACTGATATCTTCCACACAGTTGAGCAGTGTCACCACCATTATGATGACCTAAAGGGGACAAAGAAGGGAACCGTGGACACCTAGGTACAAGAAGCCAGAGGTGGGAATGCCCCACAAATATGTAAGCATGTTTTCTACTGTTTTACCAATATGCAAGCTAAATGTCTGCAAAACTGGTATGCATAATAGTGTGCTTCTCTCCCAACATGTGCACCTGAGAGGGCTTGCAATGTAGAGTCCCATGCCAGGTGCCTGGTCAGTTTGCAGTGTGAGTGTGGTAAGTACATATTTATTATGCTAACTGTAGTGCAATAAGCAAGAAAGAGTAAAGCAGTTACTGCAATAAAGTATACACAATAAAACTGTAATGCAATAAAGGGGCAATTAGAACTGTAGTGCAATAAATGGGCAATTAGAGCTGTAGTGCAATAAATAAACAGTAACAACTGTATTGCAATAAACAATACCAGTAACAGTAAGCAAAATGGTGTACAGCAGGATTGTGTTATCATAACCATTGCAGTAGAGCTGTATGCATTGCTTTTCTATGGTAAGGTTGCTGCAGTCAAGTGTAACTCTCTCTCCAGGTCAATATCAGTCACATAATGTTCTCTGTTTCTCCTATTCCAGGTAATAAAGGTATATGGGTTAGTTAGCCCATGTTATGAGCAGATATTGTGTTTAGATTTCACAGACACTTATCAGCAATACCAGTAAACTGTTAATCAACATTGCTGATTCCTAAATAAATATGTCTGACTATGTTCAGTATGGCTGTATTCCTTGATGTCTGTACTAAGTTGCTGCAGTCAATTGTTAATGTATTTGCAGATGTCCCCTGCAGTGCAATCACAGCTATTGGGTTCTATTCCCATGCCTGCCAACTAGAGCATGATGGCTGTCTAGTTTATGTACCGTACACAAACATGCCTCTCAAGTGTCACAATTTTTCATAATGTAATTAAAACTGCCTAATCCGTCTGTCACATGATTACCAGAAAAATGATTACCTGAAATGCAATTTATTACCACATCTGCTTACAGAACAACTTGGTAGTTATATAAGTCCACATTATGTGACACTGTTCTGTGTAGTTGTGTACCTGCATTTGTTGTTGCTTGGCCCATACTGATGCATGCTAACAGCTTGAGAGGTATGTACATGCTACATTAGCTATAGGAGAATTGTAGTCGCTGTACAAAAAACTGACACTACATACCTGTAGAGTATTTGTTATCAGTGTTTTCAGGGATATAATCTGCAATGTCAGTAATGGAATGTTTTTCTTTGTCTCCCCACCCCTTATCTTCATTTATTTATTATTGTTATTTACTAATATGATTTAATATTAACATATTTTGTTAAACTAACTATATTTTGTTAAACTGTGATTTATTATTGTTATGTTTTATTATGATTCAATATTAACAAATTTTGTTAAACTGTGTTGTTGCCCTTATGGTTTAATACTTACTGGCATGCTGTTACCATACTGACTGTTATGTTATTTAATGTTGTGTTACACATAATATACAATAATATGTATTTGGATTAATTAAAATGATGCTCCATTCTGTTAATACTAACAATGGTTTGGTTATTACTAACCGTGACTTATTGCTATACCTCATTTACCACAGCATGTCAAGGTAGTCTGGTTCCAGCTGATCCCACTACCTTGCCTAAACTGGCCGTGGCACGGGTCCCAACACATCTAGGACCCAGACCAGTGGTGCTCCCTTTGCTGCCCCTGCACTACCTGCAGCATCAGGTAGTACCACCCCATGGGACGGGAACAGGCCTCCCTGGGAGGCGTGGTGGAGAGGAGTTGCCACCCAGGTTGAGCTGCCAGTCTTGGTGTGCAAGATAGTCTACAGTGGGCTTGATTGCCATCTGCACTGGAATAAGGGCATGCTAGCTGACCTAGTAGGGTAGCCTCACCCTGGTGCCCAGCTTACAGTACTGCCACCCCTGAAGCAGTGAAGGAGCAGTGCCAACAGTCCCATGGATGGGGATGTGAGTCACACAGCTGCCTTGTGGAGAAACATGGGACTTGGATTCCACAACACCCTCCCTGTCCAAGGTGTTCACCCCTCTTATGTGTCACACACCACCCCTGTCTCTTGTCTTGTATGTCTGAAACTGCATCACCTTCTCAACTTACCTCCCCCACACATACCTATGTCCCCTCCCCAACATTTCACTCTCAACTTAAAAAGAAAATGGGCACCTCCCAAAAAAAAATATTGTCCCATACACAGCTCTCCATTTCGTACATGTGTACACTGGACACACCTAATTTGGTCCAATTGGCTTGACAACACAGTTATGTTGTCCTCACCCCTCTCTCTGGGAGCGAGAGTTCGAAGTCATGTACAAATTCTGTCAAAGTTCACAGTTGTTGCTGTACAAGAAATGGATAGCTATGATTCTTTCCTACACCCTTTATGCACATCCCTACCTGCCTTTCACTATGTTTTTCCCCCTGCTTGCACCCCATTTCACCACATTCCTATCTCCCCATTTTTTTTCTTTATAGTTTTTTAGCATGGTGCTGCATGACACGCCACATTGTGCAGCTTTGCTAAGCTCAGCTAAATAGAGCTATATTGACTATCTGTGTTTTTAAAATGGTAAAACTGTGGCAGCTGGTGGTTTAGTGGAGATAGTTTAACAGATCTTATGTCTGGAGTTCCCATGACACTGTCAATTTCTGAAATACATGAAGATCCAGTTTCCACTCTTGTGGGGATCCATGGATTTGTCTGCTTAACACATCTGCTAAGGAGTGCTGTGCTCCTGGCAGAAACTCCTTGCCTGAAGATATTAAAGGTGTGTAAGCCGTGAATGCAGTCTCCCATAAAATCATTGCTTGCCCGTGCATAGAGGATACAAGAATGTGTTCCCCTTGTTTGTTGAAGGCACTATTACGACATTATTGTGCTGTGTTGTCTGTTGTGGAATCAACACCTGCCCTGGGGAAGAAGTGAACTCCTTGAAAGCCAGCAAGGTGCTTAACTGGACCTAAGCCAGAACATCTCCTTCATGTTGATATGTAGATGCTGTAGTCTGGCAGGCCACTTGTCTTGTATCCACTTTCCATGGTAGATGAGCTCCCCAAGCAATGTCCGAGGCATCTGTCGGGTAAAATATGACTCTGGCTGGGCTACCGCCTCACGCTAGAGAGTCCCCTTTTGTTTAGGGGTGACATTCCTGGAGCCCACCACAAAAAATTTCTCTTTGAAGGCAAGGTATCATTTGAAAGACAGTGTCTAAATCCTGGCAGTAAGCTGTGTCCATACATTTTTGAGATACCCATTGTAACTTCCTCATATGCAGTTTGGGTATTGGGAAGCCACCCAGAATACAAGATGCCATGAACCCCTAATGCTTGAAGGACTGTCTCTTGCAGTCAGCTAAACGGACTGGATGAGATAGTTGATGGAAGTAAAAGTGATAGACTTCCTTTGTTTGTCCTAGGGGTTAAAAAGGCCATCTGGCTATGCTGTGATGCAGTCTCACACCCAGAAAGCACATGTCTTGAGAGGGTACTTAGACTGGACTTTATTTCGCTTGTCACACAGAATACCTCCTAGTGCATCTTAGCAACTGCTATAACATAATTCCAGATGCTGTAGAAGGTCTTCCTTTTCTTGAGCCAGAATCAGGCAGTTGTCTAAATAAGGATAGATTTGAAGTCGCCTTGTAGCCTGAAGTATGCAGCTATCACTGGAGCCAGAACCGCTGTGAATACTCTGGGCGACGGTAGAATGTTTCTCAAAGGGCAATGCAGAGAACTGATAATGAGAATCTCCAGCTTCCGAAAACCGCCAGATACTTCCTGTAACTTAGCCTGATAGGCACATGAAGGTAAGCTCCCCTTGAGATCTAAAGTTACCATCCAGTGATCTTTGCCCAGCAGGGTAAAAAGCTGTTGTAACGCCAACATCTTGAATCTTGGGAAATGTCCAGATAAGTGTTGAGGAGAGATAAATCCAAAATTGGGTCTCCACGTAGTACCCCTTCTGTGGCCAATACTAGGAACATGTCTGAGAATAAAACTCCTAGGCCCCTTTCTGATACAGGGAGGACTGGCTGAATGGCCCCCATTTGGGAGTAACTGCAGAAACTTGCTTGTGAGCCTCTTTTTCTTTGTGGAGGAGGAACGCCCAGCATGCCTGTGAGCCCAGGTACGGCATTGTATGGAAATAAAATCTGTAACCGTGGTGAATGATGTCCAACACCCATCTGTCTTTGGAGTAATTAAATCCCAATTTTCCAGTCACAGAAAAGAGACAGTCTTCCTTCCAAAGCGAGCTGCCAGACTTGGCTGAGAAATCTACTGGCAGCTGAAAAGGCAGGTCATTGGGTCTGTTTTACGAAAGGACTGGACCCCTGCCCACTCACCAGAAGTCTGTGAGCAGGTGAACTCCCTGTTCTAGGCCTAAAAGAACCTTGGGCCCTGTCCCCTACCACGTCTAGACTCTACCCCTAGACTGGGAATCATAAGCAGGATATGTCCACCCCTTTAGCAGGCCAATTTCTACTAAACTCGGTGTATTGTACCTGCAAAAAAAATCTTTTAACAGTTTGTATAGACTTAGCTTTGTCCTCCATTTTCTTTTTGCAGTAAAAACTGCTTCTAGGCAAGGTGAACCAAACAACACATCAGACTGTAAAGGAGCATCCAAAAATCCTTGCCTTAACATGCTCAGCCAAATTTTGATCCCTCAACCAGGCATGCTTTTTCTGAGAAGAACAGAACTAGTGGCAGCCACCCTCGAGGAGGCCTGCACAGCATCAAAACCACATTGCAAAGAATGCTTGCCTTCTTGTTCAGACACATAAACTAAATCCAGCAAGTCTTTACAATCAATACCTTCCGCCAAAGTTTTTCATCCACCTTAGATTTGAATTGAGAAAGGAGATAATCATCATATTTTATCATGTGAAACAGAGAATTCAATGCTCTGATGGCTAGAGAGGAAGAAGAATACACTTTCTTACCCCACCTATCTAACGCCCTTGCCTCTTTGTCAGTGGGAACAGGATTTTTAACCACAGAGGCTTTAACACCTTTAGGCCCCTGAGAAACAGTTTCTGGGTCCGCCCTAGGACTCTAAACAAATACTTATGAGCTTCGGGCACCCTATAGTACCTATCAGGTTTAACAGGAGCAGGAGGCGAATCAGGGTTCAGGAAGCCTCTGCAAAACATCTTCCACCACAGTCAACACAGGAGGTATAGCTAAGGGCCTATGCTGGGGTAAAACAAGAATTCCTAAGCCTCTTCCTGGAATCAGAGTAAACCTGGCCTTCCCATTTAAAGTGCTCCCTCATGGAATGCAGAGTTCTGAAAATGAAAAATCCTCAGGAGGAGAAGTCAAGGAGTGGCATCATCCACATCAGAATCAGAATAATGAGGATACTCCTGCAAATCTTCCGCAGAAGACTCAGAAGCCCCTGAACCCTGTTCAAAAGGAAACTGTCAAACTCTGGTTCCACCCTAGGCCTCTTATCAGGAGGGCCATAGAACGTCTAATCATAGTAATCAAATCTTCTGCCATTTTAAGCATATGTTTCTTAGGTACAGAACCCAAAGGCTAGGAGAAGCCCCTACTGAAACTGAACTTTGCCTTCCCCTCTGAAAGAAGTTTTGGCAACAGAAGGAGAGGCTCTAACTACATTGGGAAGAGAGGGAAGAATAGTTACCTGAGAAGCCCCTCAGCCTGGCCTGCCTCCTGAGAGGGTACATCCTGTAACAGTAAAGTTTCTGCCTGAGACTCCATAGAAACTCCTGGCAAAACCTCTGGCTCCACTGAGTTCCTAAAGAACCGACGTCCGGACTGCCGGTTCATCAACCCTAGGCTTTGCTGTCTTGTCCTTACGCTTCTTGGATTTACTAGGGCGCCGGAGCATCCGACGGCATTTTATAATTGCAACGCTTCCCAAACACTAATCTAGCACAGTCTAACCTCCTCTTAATAGTGCGCTTGTTAAACCTAGCACAAGAGCGCAACCAACAACGCCGTGCTCAGGCCCTAAACAAGGTATACACAATGTATACCGCGTGGTAATCCCTATGAGGTATCTGTTTCCCACAAGAAATACAGTTATTCACTTTTTCTGACATCCGGTTAAATACTGAGGCAAGAAAAACCAAAATGTTCCCAACGGGTACTTAGCCAACTCTGATTCGGGTCTGAAACTCCCGGTTTCGAAATATTTCAGAACGCCAACCTGCACTCGCGAAAACTGCTTCTGCATCGGACAACGCTGCAAAAAGACTGAGGATATGACGCCGTCATGCGATAGTACCTGGACGCATTGACGCCAGTCCACGCGCCTGACCAACGGCAGCCTTATACTCTGGTATTCGGGCCGACTGGATGCGGACTATACCCAATAGTAAGGACTGCAGCAATGGAAAACGAAGAACATCTGACACTACATACCTGTAGAGTATTTGTTATCAGTGTTTTCAGGGATATAATCTGCAATGTCAGTAATGGAATGTTTTTCTTTCTCTCCCCACCCCTTATCTTCATTTATTTATTATTGTTATTTACTAATATGATTTAATATTAACATATTTTGTTAAACTAACTATATTTTGTTAAACTGTGATTTATTATTGTTATGTTTTATTATGATTCAATATTAACAAATTTTGTTAAACTGTGTTGTTGCCCTTATGGTTTAATACTTACTGGCATGCTGTTACCATACTGACTGTTATGTTATTTAATGTTGTGTTACACATAATATACAATAATATGTATTTGGATTAATTAAAATGATGCTCCATTCTGTTAATACTAACAATGGTTTGGTTATTACTAACCTTAACTTATTGCTATACCTCATTTACCACAGCATGTCAAGGTAGGCTGGTTCCAGCTGATCCGCCTACCTTGCCTCAACTGGTCGTGGCACCGGGTCCCAACACATCTAGGACCCAGACCAGTGGTGCTCCCTTTGCTGCCCCTGCACTACCTGCAGCATCAGGTAGTACCACCCCATGGGACGGGAACAGGCCCCTCCCTGGGAGGCGTGGTGGAGAGGGGAGTTGCCACCCAGGTTGAGCTGCCAGTCTTGGTGTGCAAGATAGTCTACAGTGGGCTTGATTGCCATCTGCACTGGAATAAGGGCATGCTAGCTGACCTAGTAGGGTAGCCTCACCCTGGTGCCCAGCTTACAGTACTGCCACCCCTGAAGCAGTGAAGGAGCAGTGCCAACAGTCCCATGGATGGGGATGTGAGTCACACAGCTGCCTTGTGGAGAAACATGGGACTTGGATTCCACAACACCCTCCCTGTCCAAGGTGTTCACCCCTCTTATGTGTCACACACCACCCCTGTCTCTTGTCTTGTCTGTCTGAAACTGCATCACCTACCCAACTTACCTCCCCCACACATACCTATGTCTCTTCCCCAACATTCCACTCTCACCTTAAAAAAAAAAAATGGGCACCCATCCCAAAAAAAAAATATTGTCCCATACATAACTCTCCATTTCGTACATGTGTCAAACTGGACACACATAATCTTATCCAATTCGCTTGACAACACAGTTATGTTGTCCTCACCCCTCTCTCTGGGATTGAGAGTTCAAAGTCATGTACAAATTCTGTCAAAGTGCACAGTTGTTGCTGTACAACAAATTGATAACTATGGTTCTTTCCTACACCCTTTATGCACATCCCTACCTGCCTTTCACTATGTTTTTCCCCCTGCTTGCACCCCATTTCACCACATTCCTATCTCCCAGTTTTTCTTTTCTTTATATTTTTTTAGCATGGTGCTGCATGACACGCCACATTGTGCAGCTTTGCTAAGCTCAGCTAAATAGAGCTATATTGACTATCTGTGTTTTTAAAATGGTAAAACACACTTATAAAAATAAACACCTGCCCCATATTTCGAACCCGAGACCATCACACCTGCAGACCACTACATTAACCTGCCATGCCACACAACTCTTAATTAAAACAGGTGGTTTAAAGAAAACATAGTAATTGCCAGTTACAGTCATTAAGCGTGTTTCAGTGGAGCTGTGAGCTTCACCGCACTGTGCAAACTTGATTAAAATGTAATGGAAAAAATGGGAGCATACCTTGGACTCTGGTGCAATACCTCACCACTAGAAAGCCAAATACATAATAATGGATGCAACTGAGGTCTTTGAGAGCAGGTAAATGTGCCCTTCATCAGCAACATGTAGAAAGACACCTGCTAAGGCATTAATGGCAAAATACATGTTCAACTGGGACCCTCGTCAGACATCTATCCATATAAAGTCATGCACATACTGATGGATGTAGAAAATGTTTGTCATAGCCTGTATGTGTGCACATATATCTTGCAATATACCTGCTGTAGCAGTGACTCAGTAGCTCAGTCTGTTAAATGCCTTGCAAACAGTACATTTTGCCACACACGTCTTGGGTTCAAATCCAGTGGTGTGTAGCAGTGAATTTACAGTATTGTGAAGGCAATAATTAATGACTGAGTCATGCACTTGTTTATACACACAATGCATTTCAAATTACATGTCTGCGTTTCACTGATGGAAGTCACAGGCCTGCAGGTAGGAACACACTTCACATATCCCTATGCTTGCAAAAAGGCCTGCCCTCATACATGCTGCAAATTACTACCAGACTGTAATACATGGCCTGGCAGTTGCCCAAACGGTGGACATATTCTTATATTTACACCACATCTTGCTCAAGGACACACAGACATGTTGCCTATTACTCTGTTAGTGATACTGTTGCCTAACATACTTACCTTAAACACATGCCTTGACTGGAGTGGAAAGGGTAGCCTAACTCTGGCTCTGCCCTGCAACATGGCTGACACAGCTCCCACAGTTACTCCTACAGGTTGTTGTCCTCCAAAGTGTTCACACTCTCTGCCTATATCTATTATCTGCAACAGCAGCTGCAGGCTGTAGCACACACATCTGTATGTAAAAGTTTCTGCTACAGACCTACTCCCTGTGACGATGTAATCTCCACACCCCAGTAATGTCCAGCACAACATATCAGAAAGGGTCCCTAATCTACATAAAGGCCTTATATATTGTGCAGTGGTTGCATGTCATTGGCTGATGATAGTGCAAATCAGCTGTGTTGGCTGCAATTAGCATTTCAGACCCACAGATTGATTAATTACCTGCTGATGAGAAGCATGTTAAAAAGGCAAGCAGCTGGCTGTGGGGAACCGTTCTGTATGAGACCTTCTTCGCACAGAACACGTGTTTGTGAAAACTTCACTAACACCACATATCAACAGAGGGGTACTGCACTCCATCAGGTATGTAACCTTTTTTGTGTACAACAGGATGCAGATGTGTGAATATACTTATGGGGAATAGGGATTACATCATTAAGCCTTTCTTAGACCTGTGATAATGCATGTCATTGATCTCCTGCTCTCTTACACCTGAAGAGGACGCACAATACATCAAGAGTGCATTGTGTATTATCATTGTGGCACACTGCTTCCTTTGGACTGTCCCTTTATAGTGGTTGTAATACCACACTGATATTTGTTTGGTACCTTTTTCTGACATATTATCAGGGGATTGCCCATGGGGACTCACCACAGTAGACTCGAGTGTTGGGTGGTTGGGTGCATGATCATACAGCAGTATCTGTCATGTCACATACCGGAACAGCTGACTATTGCTACTATCCGAGTTGTACCCACACACTTAATACGTTTGCACACTGTGGAGTATGACATGTGTGAGCAAGCAGTGGATAGTGCCAGCCAGTTTTTCCTTGCTGTATCTTTACATAGGGTACTTCCACGTATGTGATCCTGTAATGTGTTCCCATTTTTCTGTCTTTCAGGAATCATGTACCCTAGATGCTGTGCATCTTTCTCAGATACAGAGAATGAAATTATACTTGAATGGCTACAGCAACATTATGATATCCTACTGTCCAGGGGGAGGCAAAACAGGGTACAGTGGGTGGCATTTTGGGCTGACCTTGTCCATGAGGTGAATGTGAGGGGTCATCAGGACAGGACATATGAGCAGGTGTGACACCACAAAATGGATGTGATCAATGCTGCATGAAGAAGAGCTTCAGATGTAGCCAGGGATTGTGGCATCACTGGCAGTGGGCCTGCAGTGGAACAACCACTGTCAGACACTGAAGAAATCCTGGTGAACCTAGGCACACATGACAGCTCCCAGGCATCCATTACACTGTACATTGTGGATTTGGGTGCCACAGTTTCCACAGCAGAGGATCATGCAGGTAAGCTTAGTTTTATCAGCATTGTAATACTGTAGCATTCAGTGTGCCACTGTGTACATACTTTAACGTGGGTGTCAGGTCTTTGTTCTTTGTGGTGGAGGGTTTAACCTAAGTTTTAATCTCATACTCAGAATGTGACCAATATAACAATTAACACAGTAGCTACTGTAAATGTGAGATATATGGACTTATTAACTTGTTGTGGAGAAGAGTGTCAGGAGTGATTTGTGACAGACGGGTACCAATAAGAGTGAAAGGGAAGGTCTATAAGATGTTATATGGGGTGGAGACGGTAGCATTGTCGAAAAGGCAGGAGTCAGAGCTGGATGTGACAGAGTTAAAGATGTTAAGATTTGAACTGGGTGTGACTAGGATGGACAGGATTAGGAATCAGTATATTAGAGGGTCAGCTCAGGTTGGACAGTTTGGAGACAAAGCAAGAGAGGTGAGATTGCGTTGGTTTGGATATGTGCTGAGGAGGGATGCTGGGTATATTGGGAAAAGGATGCTAAGGATGGAGCTGCTAGGTAAGAGGAAAAGAGGAAGGCCTAAGATGAGGTTTATGGATGTGGTGAGAGAGGACACGCAGGCGATTGGTGTGAAAGAGCATAATGCAGAGGACAGGAAGAAATGGAAACAGATGATCTGCTGTGGCGACCCCTAACGGGAACAGCCAAAAGAAGATGATGATGATGATGATGATGAACTTGTTGTGCTGCAACATGAATTGGTACTGACATTACCTCACCCTCAGCATTTCACAAGTCCATCAGGTATTGGCCAAGCCCATGGCCCTGTTCCTGGTAAGCATGAAACTGTTTTGTTATAGATGTAGGTTTACAGCAGTGTAATCTCTAAAGTGTCATCCCAGGCCTGCTGCCTGCATTGGTGTACTGTTGGCATGATTGCCAAACTGCACATATATTTTCTGACTGTACACATGTGAGAGTCATAACTATGTCTTGTAGGTCTGATCACACTGATAAATGTGATGATATTGTCAGGGCACTACAGAGTGTCCTATGTGTCAACTGTGCAGAGTCTACACACATGTCAACGGTGTACTTCACGAGATTGAAGTGTAATGAGATGTTATTGTCAAGTAACTACAGCTATTAGTGGGAAGAGTACTGTCCTCATGTCCTACTATATGAGGTTGGGTTTTCAACATGTCTGCCATAGTCATGACAGTGTATAGAGCCTTACATATATCACAACATAGTACTGCAGAGCATAATAGTGCAGGTATTAATGTACTGCTTTTTTCTTTGTTATCACAGATGATGGGGGGAGTTTGGGGTTTGTCTCCTACACAACCTGATGTCAGTGTCTCCTCAGACTCTGATGATGATGGTGGCCACAGTGAGGCGCAGGTGGGGGTTTCGGGGGTTGAATCTGTCCCAGAGGTTGAAATCCCACCTCTGCCCTCATTGTCACCGCACACAGTCATTATGCCCACACATATCCAGTCCCTGAAGGCCACAGAAATTGGACAGTCAGAGGGTGGGGACATTGAACAGGAAAGTGTGGCAACTATGGCTCCAGTGAGTGTAGACACTGGCCATAGCCAGACAGCTGGTGAGGTCCCACACAGGAGGATTGACATGGGTTCTTGTAGGAGGCCTGCTGTCCATCCACCATCTGTTGCAGGTGTCACATCACGGGTCACTCAGTACATGTTTCCAGCCATCATGGAGGCACAGGCACATTCTGAATGGAACACCAGACATATGCTTAGAGTTACGGATGCAGTACAGTCTAACATCTGTGACTACCTCCATCGCATAAGGGACACTCTGCATTGGTTCACTAATGCAGTGGACAGAAGGTGGGCTGAGACAGTGTCTGTCTTGGACCACACATTGCCTGTGCTGGAACATGTGGCTGGAACTGAGCGTTGGACTATGTGGACGTAGGTCAGGAACCCAATCTGCTGAGAGTCCATGTGACCAGGCACAATCACACTCTCATAGTGCCAGTACATCCAGCACTACAGAGGGGAGTGTTCTGTCCAAACCATGATGTGGCAGGCCATGGGCTCGTGGTCCTGGGTGTTCTCATGGGAGACACAGTCCCAGCAGAAAGCAGTCACCATCAGGTACTAGCACTGCTTCTGACCTTGGGCATGGAGGTGCCAGTGCAACTCCTGGCAGAGCCAGTTCCCGTGTTCAGACCTGGAGACAGTGAACTGTTAACTTTACCATGTATGGTCCAAAGCTGTCCAACATACACACATGTGGGGCTGGCACTGAGCTTGACTGTGTACATGCACACACTCACACATCACAGTCAAACACAGATCACCTACAGACACACACTGCACCTTTCCATGGTCCATCTTACCTGCATCCCTTCCTGACTCTCACACATGCTGTCAACCGGGTGGGTCAGCCTAGGCCTCCTGCACCCCAACACCTTGTGCAAGTGATGATACCTGTGCCACATTCCTGTCATCCTCATATTCGATGCAGGGAAATGAAGCTATGTGTATGATGCACAGGGTGACTATATTAGTTAACATGCACTTGTGTAACGCAGTGTTGTTTTGTCATGCAGCGGTTACTGATAGATACTGTATACTGGCATCTGTCATGAGTACGCCACATACTTTTGTGTACCTTATCTTGTATGATGTTGTAATGGCTGTTTAGTTACACAATAATAGGTGTGTCACAGACCTGTTTATGTTTCTGTTCCAGGAGTCTGTTGGGATAACCTATGGATACACAGTGGCAATAAAGCAGCATAAGATGGCATATCAGCACAGCAGAAATATGTCTTCAGCAAGGTACATTATAAGTGCATGGCTCCATAGGTTCATATGTGTATAACAGGCTAACAAGGACAATGGCAGCATTCAGCATACCCATGCATCCCTAATCTGTGAAAAAGTCTGCTACCCTTGGTAGGTGTCACCTGGGTTTTGGAAACTAACACATCTACAGGCCGTGGTGATGGAGATGACCCATCTATGAATATCCTGTGTCCAGTACAGACAGTTGCCCAACACCAGTAATGATTGTCATGTTCTGCATCCCATTGTGTAACCTGCACATGATGTGTGTCACAGAAGATGTGTGCTTCACATGCATGGGGGGCCTTTTTCATGTAGGGTATACTGCTGTGTTACATACCTGTCTCTCTGGCATGTACTGTTTATAGCACAGTGATGTTGTGGGTGTGTAGAAAAGGGGAGACGTGTTAGTCCTGTCATGGTTAAGCAGGAGGTACACAGTGGGATCTGACACCTCCCTGTATGGAGCCATAACCCCCCCCCCACAGCATTTAGGAGACAAACTACACATGTACAGTTATGATATGGATGCCAAAGCACATGTTATCAATACTGTGAATTGATGTACCAAGGAACCTGTGTGGTTGCTACAGTTGTACGACATGCTTGTGTAGTGACATGGCAAGGGTGTCATTGCATATAATGATAGATGTGATAACTGCCACATTCAGTATAGCAGTGACAGTCTGGGATTTACATCCCAAACCTGTTGGTATAGGTTGTACAACAGTGAATGCATCCCCACATCTTTCTGACCACTGAAAGTCAAAGGCTACATTACTCTCTGTGTTCATAACTCCATGTGTAATGGCTCAACTGTGTATGGTGTGCAGACACTACAATATTTTGCAGGAGTGAATGATTTCCCACAGGATAGTATTGTGCAGTTGTTGGCATTTAGTGTTTGTCAGTGGCTCAGACAACAACTGACTGTGTCTTAAGCCATCCTGGATAGCTGTTGGTTCTCTGTGGGATTCTGTGACAGCGCCTGATAAGCAGTCACCTGCTAATGTACTCAGTCAGAGGTCACTGACAGTAGATTTGACTGTAGAAAGGGAATAGGTAGAAGGGATATGCCAATAATTGAGGATGGTGAACTCCACTGGTGACTGGCATCATTGCAGCATAGGTCTCCCAATGCTATGTTCCCAGAGTATGACTGTCAGACACTTGCCTATCCACCAGCTGACATAACACTCTGTACAAGATGTACACAGCTTCTAGCAATGCCTGCTGGCCTAATATTGTCATACACCTTCTCAGGCCATGGTTGGTGGAGTAAGACTTATGTCCGACATCCATTGCATAGTGTAACAGTCAATGGGCTCCACCAGTTACAGTCGGTAGGCATGATCTGGCCTTGAGCAAATGTAACAGTGTGTCCTCCAGTGTCAGTAGGTGTACAACATTGTTAGTGCTTTTATCCAAGCTAACTCCTATCATGGCATTTCAGGTGACATGACTCAGAGATCTGGGGACACTGCTTGGCACTATATGCTAGCTGTCCTCTGTGCAAGTATGTATTGCAGTTACTTCCAGCACATTGCAAAAAGACAGCCATGCAAGTTGTCTGTACAGAGCACAAACAGACATATTAGGGAAGTGTAATATGTACACACTGTGTTGCTTAGTCATGCTAAGGCTCACTTGCTCAAAGGATGGTCCAGGTCCTTATCTACAATGCCCTGGAGCAGTGCCGTGGCATCCCCACATGGGGAACCAATGTATTGTATGAGTGACCACTACAGTGCCCCCAATGTGAGGTCCTCCCTGGTGGGATCTGGCCACAGATCAGTCTCCTTAAAACTACCAGCACATAACTCCCCTTGCAGACAATACAGACATATATGTCAAGAAAGCCCTTTATTATCTCCTGTGGGATGGCTGACATAGCATGACTGCACCTCCCCCTTCAGATGGGATAGGCAGGTATGTATGCACAGCTCTACACCCCTGCATATTGTCACCAGCATTACATCCAGCAAGAACTCGGGTGTACAGGACAGGAGGGACACAAGCTTGTCATGGCTCAGCAAGCCTGACTGTGGACAACTGCCATTAGCAGGCTGTGCAATAACAGGTGGACATTGCTGTGTGACAGCTGGGGTGAGGGTGCCACCCATAACATGCAGGCACACTCTCCTCAGCTAAAGAAGCATGTAGTGTTGTTGTGATGTGCAAAATTAGTCACCCACACAAAGCAGAACCACAATGCACAGTGTAGTTACATATGTAACTTCAAAGGACAGACCCAGATTGTCATTGACCTCAGACTTCATGATGCCACATATGATGGGTCTGTACTCATACCTAACCTATAGTCCCACACTGTCTGCATCAACTACACTCCCTTGTTACCAGCACATGTGACACATGACATTCCTACAACCAGTCCCATAACTTCCATATTTGCAGAGCAGTTCATAAGTGGCCTCTCAATGGACCATACCCAACATTTATGGCACATGCTAACATTCCAGGCTGCATCCTGCATGCCATCTGACAAGGATTACTAAAACCATTGGGAAACTCTTGCAATCATACCGACACCACTGCAGGTGGATAGCCCATGAGGTGATGTCCGTTGTTTTGCAGGAGGATATACACACAAACACACACACACACACACACACACACACACACACACACACACACACACACACACACACACACACACACCAAGTAGCTGAAGTGAGATTAGAACCCCTACCTATCTAGTCTTATACAATATAGATCACAGTACTTATTGTGTGCGCCACGGCTTAAGTCTGATACTACACTGTCAGCAGCTGCTCTTAAGATGGATGACATCATCAGGTCTTGTAGAAGAGGGCAGTTGGAACCAGCAGCAAGTTACAAAACCAAAAATGTGCATAACCATTGCAGGTGGATTGCCCATGAAGGCATGTCCCTTGTTTTGCAGGGTGACACACACACACACACACACACACACACACACACACACACACACACACACACACACGCACCAAGTGTCTGGAGTGAGATTAGAACCCCTACCTATCTAGTCTTATACACTATAGATCACAGTACTTATTGCACATGCCACAGGTTAAGTCTGTTGCATATGTCATTACAGGCACAGTACTTGTGCATTACACAAACTAGGTTTGTGTTGCACAGCATCTGTGGCCTGCAGAGTTATACTGCTTCATACTGTTATCTGCATCTAGTATCCAAGCAGTGAGATAACTATTATTCTAGCTATTTGTGTATACTTACCAGTATGACCATATGTTGCTGCTTGCAGTTAGATAGGCAAACCTGTGGGCAGGTACAATGTGCCCTTTCCATGCATGCATTGACGACATTATACATTACACCACCTGCTGAACTGTGTCTGTCTACATAGTAACATCCAGCTGGCACAGGTGTCTGTAGGTAAGTGGATTATGTACTGTTGCACCCTTAGTTTGGATCCTTTGAGCAACTGTATGGATGTGTGATAGTGCAGACTTATTCGCCATTATTAAGGTACGTAGGACAATACAGACATCCACAGACATATTTCTGTACATAACAGGGATGTAAATATAAATGTAGGGGTGGGTGTGTGTGTGTGTGTGTGTGTGTGTGTGTGTGTGTGTGTGTGTGTGTATATGATATGTATATGTGTTATACAGATATATGGGGAGAGTCTATGCATCCTTTTAATATATATAACTACATATATTGGTATATATCTATTTGATACTAGATAGTGATAGATATACTATGTACATGAGAGAGAGATAGTGACAGACAGATATGTATATATATATATATATATGTCTGTATGTATAGACATATTTATACAGGACAGGTCATACTGATAAAGGGGCAACAGAATTGCACTCATTTTAACTAAGTGCATGGGCATACCCAGCAGAACAGTCAGTACTTATAAAGTGACTCCAGGTCACACCTACCTGTACTCCAGTCCAGGATTCTGTGTGTTACAGACATTAATATCTGCTCCTGTTTCTGCAGTACTGCACTTCACTCAGAATGTCCACAGAATTCCCCAACTGTCTGCTGTACTTAATATGTGACTGAGGTTCATAATGTTACACCACACACAACCTGACAGTCTGCATGCCGCTCAACTGTACAGATTTTTGCAGACTGTCCAGATTTTTGTCTCCTATTTTTGGTCTGTTCCTCATACACTTGTGGTATTCTGGTAAATTATTGAATATTGAAGTCACTAAATAAGACTAACTAATGACAAACATTTGAGTTTCAGACTGTATGTCCTTCAGAAAATATGTTATAATGCAACACTTTTTATTCTAGTAACTTTCTAGGTTTATAGGAACAATATTTAAATTCTGACCCTATTTTTGGGCCTTTGTCCACCCATTCTTTCTGGCTTTGTTCACATTTCTTGCATTCAGAGGTTGAGAGGTATGACAGTCTGTGAAAACTACAACATAATGACACCTCATATGCAAAAGATGCGAATACTTCCAGATTAGAACCATCAACATCTTCACCCATGGTAATTCCCTCATCCACTGAGCCACACAGGCTACCAGACAGAAAGGAGTCATTCATTACACAATCAACAGCATAAATATGTACGTTGTTATTCCTGCATTATGTGAGACACAGAGTTTGTGATTGGGTTCTTTGTTACAGCCCTGCGATTGCCTGGTCTGCTGATAAACCATTGCTGACTTACTGTTAAAGCAGTTATATGGGAACACTGCTGTGCTGGGTGTGGGGGAACAACAGCACATGATCTGCTGGGATAGACAGTTGTCCAAATATCATGTGACCCCACTTTTTCACATCTCCCTTGACTGATGTAGTGAATATTCCAACCATGAGGCATAGTGATCATTAGAGAACACATATTATTGGGCTGGGTATCTGTAGTTCACTATATTTCCTTGCATAAATGCAGCAGATCCATACATACAATACCATATTATAGTAATCCTCACATGTAGTGTATAGGTTAGAGACTTGCATTGCGACTGCAGCAGTTGACAAATCTGTAGTTCAGGGCTGAGTCTGTGTGATGCAAGCAATACACAGCCAATACATGGATAGGTACAAGTTGTGTGGGTTGCCTGGCATCAACAATTTTAATATATGTATGTGAGTAGGAGTAAGGTGCCAGTCCCTAGGGCCCTAGGGTTGTCAGTGAATGTGCTATGCATTGTCTCTTAGCCAAACTAGGGCATACTGGGCACGCCTACATCTGCCTACAGGAACATCATCAGGGGGTTCCTCCTCTGAGTCCTCATGTGAGTGTGGTTATGGTGATGTAGGCACTGGTGGGGGGTGTATACCTTCCCTTTGCTGATCCTGCTGCAGCTGTTTCCACAGGATCATATTGTATAGCATGGCACATACTGGGAACATATGTGCACATGTGGCTGGAGTCTATAGAAGGGTTCCACAAGATATATCAAGGCACTGGAACCATTACTTCAGAAGCCCAAACACATGCTCTCTGATGTTTTTAGTTTGTGCATGTGCCTCATTATGGGATTCTTCCATGGGTGTGTGTGCATTTCTGATGGGTGTCATCATCCATGTTTCCAGTGCATAGCCAGCATCCCCCAGTAAATGGCCATGTGGGATGTCCCTCCTAGCAAACATCTGGTACAGCTGTGATGCATGCCAGATATGGGAGTCATGATAACTGCCAGGGCTGCCAGCACACACATTCATGATAATCCCCTGTAAATTGCACATGACCTGGCAGTTGATGGAGTGTTACCCCTTGTGATTGACATAGATTCTACCCTCCTCACTGGGTGGTGCCTTGATGTGTACGAGTGAAATTTATGGCACCCAGTACTTCAGGGCAGTGTGCTACATGGTACAAGTGTTGCATATTGCTGGCACTTGCCTCAGGGGTGAGGGGAAAAGAAATGTGCTCACTGGCATTTGGTAGCATGACATCCAGGAAATGGTGAATTACCCAGTATGCTGATGCCTGTGAGACCTCCATCATATCCCCAGTTGGTCTTTGGAAAGTACCTGTAGGTAGTATATTAAGGACTACACATACCTTTGTTTCCACTGGGGTAGATTCCCCTCTGTTGGCTCTGGGTCTGAGTTGAGGGCACCAGAGCTCAGTGAGTTCTTGTTGTATGTCCCTGTCCACCCTGAATTGCTCTAAAATATCCAGCTCATGTAGCTCCTGGAAGGTTACCCTGGACCTGAACACTCTTCACCTTCTCTGTCTAGGCCTATTGTCAGCAGCAGCACTGACCTCAGCATCTAGCACATACAGATGTAGCAGACCTGCAGCAGCTACTAGCATTCTGTCAGTTAAAATTCCCAAGTCTGTACTCCAATGGTGCAAAGTATGGGGGAATAATCAGATTGTAGGGTCTATGCACACTTTATAGTGCTCTGCTGTAGGTGCTAAGTGTGTGATTGGCTAGCTATGATGCATTCCACCTGCCTAGTATAAAACTGACATCATTTAATGACCCTAGTTTAAGTTAAACAGGGGTCAACACTAATATTTCATTGGCTTTTAGATACACTCAGCACAGCTGCACGCCATGCAAATGCATGCCCCGTACGTAAACAAAGCTTTGCACTTCATACTCACACACCCCCCCCAGATTTCCATGCTCAGCATAGTAGAGCAATGCACAAGCACGCAGCCTGTAGGTAAACAAAGCTTAGCAGTCAGTGTACACCCCCCCCCCAGTAGGACACACTCAGCATGGGGGTGCACCAAGCAAACATGCAGAAACACACGTCCCTTAGCTAAACAAAGCTTAAAAGTTAGTGAACACACCCCCTGCATGGACATATTCAGCATGATGGTGCACCATGCAAACAGCCATGGCTAAGCTGAAATAAGCTTAGAAGTCATTAGACACATCATCCCCTGATGTCAGCTACCTTCTCTGTAAACACCAACGTAGTTCTGCCTACACGGAGGGGATATGAGTGCACAATTATCTCTTTATGCTATTCAGTAACTTCACCTCATTTACATAGGGATACATGCTCACAGCCTGGAAACTACACACTTCATAGCCCTATCACGTTAGCAACAGCACCAATGCACCACACAGATACTCCACACAGGGTCCTGTAATACATTTCTGTCACATAATATTAATTTTGTTTTTTCGAATTTTTAAATTTTTTTTATTAGGCATGTTTGTGCACAGCAGTGTGCTGTGCAAACACGCCCAGATTATAAAAAAAAATAAATTTAATTTAACTTATCTCCTTTAATTTTACAGACATACGGAGGATAGTTTCACTCATATCTGTATGTGGTATGCCATTTCTGTCCATCTATCTACATTTTTACATACCCTTTTGTCTGCCTACATTCCTATGCACAGAACTTTTCCATGTACATTATGGACACTGACATATTGTCTGACAACTTGCCTGTCTGCTAGCTGGATTGTTCTACCTGCCTCATTTGCATGAGATTCACCTGCTTATGCATGCCACATAACTTCCCGTGCTGGAGTGTGCATGTGTGCTGCCCAGCAGTGGTTAATGAGGGCTGTGCATAGTACAGCGATTACTATACATTGAAGTGTGTTGTGAAACATAAGCTTCAAAGCTAGCTGCCTTATAATCCTTGGGTGTGCAGTGATATTTGCACCATGCATACCCCCAAGTGCCTTATTGCACTTATAAAATGGACATCTGCATATCATTTTTTCCAATTTGCATTTTAGCTTTAGTAATTTATACACAATAATGTATTTTGTAGTTTATTTTAATGTAAAATTGTCCCTTCACCCATTGTGACTAACTGATTGTTAAGCAGGATTATAGCTTTTTTAAGTACATAGAATTTTGGAATGAAACATTCGGCATAGTCATTTTCAGGACCCTTCTCCTTTTATGTACCATTGCAGTTTCATTTGTAAATGTTGTTTTGCAGTTGTTTTTACAAATCCAGGTTTGGATTTGAATTGCACTAATTCAATATCACAGTTCAGGTGGTAGTCATACATATTATGCTGAAAGTTTGCAGTCAAAATATCAAATATTGTCAGAGAAAATAAATTTGTTAAAAATACTGTTTAAAACAGTACATATCACATTTTAGCCAAACGATTGTCGTACAAGGGAATAACTTTTAATTATATGGAATTCTGGTATGAAAATGTCAAGGTTGTCACTTTAGGGACTCTTCTAACTGTTGTACAGAGGTTTAGCTAGGATAGAGTGAAGGGAATGTGTTAGAAGGCATGATTGGCAGCTGCCAGTGTGCAAGTATTGCAGTTCCGGCATGCAGTTTCAAGAGATGGCCTTTCTTTTTATCCTTATCTCAGAGAGGGGACCTTTTTATGCTCCTCAAAATACAGCTGAGTAGGGCACTTGATAAGTGACCTGCACTGGGTTTTAGTTAAGCTAGCTATGGATCTGCTATTGTATGCTAATGCAAACTATCAATTGTTAAATGTTGGCTCTCAGTCTTACATGAACCTATATTTGGATTCAAGTTGTACAAGTTCTGATTTTAATGTCATATTTTAGGTGGTAGTGGTCTGTAGACAATATAGCAAGAATGTAAAACTCAAAACATTAAGTTTTGTTAGAGTTGTGAGCATTTGTTTTAGCTAATACTAAAAAATGTAATTTTTTTCATTCATTATCAGCTTTTTAGTGGAGCCCTCATGCTTGCAATTTCATTGGCAGTTGTCTTTATTTCTGGAGCCATTTTATCTTCATAATACAAAAGCATTTTCTGCCTTTTTATTAATATATGTGGATGTTCATTGCAGTCTTCTTCCATTGCAGTTCAGTGATAGTGTAGAGAGAAAACAAAAATGCCTGCCTGGGGCATTTTGAAGGCTATAAACGATAAAGGACCAGTGACTCCATAGAAGGTCTAACTGGCCTGTACTAACTTTCACCCATGCATGAAACAAGCCTCTGATTTACAGGTAGCTTGCATTCTGATTGGTCAGTTTTTCTTCACCATTTTATAAATATAATACAGAATGAGGGGGGCAGATAAAATGGCTCTGCATCACTTAGATTGCCCGGTAGCCTTCTGTGATGTAGTGCCACTTGTAAACTAAATTGTCTTTTTGCTTCCTACTTCATACTGCAACATATCCTTATGTCTGTTTCCAATCTCTCTGAATTACTTAACAGTTTTTAAATGTACCACCACATTTGGGAGACTGTTCTTATTATCCTAGCTTATAAGGCATCCTCAGATCCAGTTCTGATGGATCTTTTGTTCATCTGCTAAACAAACAGAACTAGGAACACTAGAGCTAAGGATTTGAACTTCACTTGTGACATAAACAGAACATGCTGCAGGAACTCAAAGAATCCCCCAGTTATGGAATAGGCTCCCCTTTCATGTGAAGTGGAGTTCATCACTTACCCTGTTCAAACCAAACTTTGACCCACTGTGAAATATAATGTATTTTGTATCACTCAGTTCTTGGCTAATTCTTCTTTAGTGTCTGCATCTGTAACCTTACAGAACTGCAAATAATTGAGTGTGTCTCTTTCCAGAAAGGAAAATACAGCTGCAAAAACATTATTTATTTATGTATGTATGTATGTATTTCTCCTGAAGGTGGGACGTATAGGATGAGAACCGCTTCAGAAAGGTTAATAAAGACTTCAGATGTGCTTGCAGCTTAATATCATTGAACAAGAGGGCAAGGAGAAGCATATATGTAATACTGAAACCAAGGACAGACTACATACTGTAAGGATAATGACAGAGGCAGAGAGTATGAATACTGCAAGGGGGTGCTGACAGGCAGAGTACTAACTGTGCAAGAAGGCATTGATAAACACAGAGATCTAATGGTGTAAGTGAATGCTGATAGAGGCAGAGTTCTAACAGTGCAAACAGACACTGACAGAAGCAGAGATGTAATAGTGGTAGGGGATAATGACAGAGGCAGAGTTCTAATAGTGCAAACAGACACTGACAGAAGCAGAGATGTAATAGTGGTAGGGGATAATGACAGAGGCAGAGTTCTAACTGCAAACAGACACTGACAGAAGCAGAGATGTAATAGTGGTAGGGGATAATGACAGAGGCAGAGTTCTAACTGCAAACAGACACTGACAGAAGCAGAGATGTAATAGTGGTAGGGGATAACGACAGAGGCAGAGTTTTAATAGTGCAAAGGGATACTGACAGAGCTCTGATAGTGCAAGGGGATACTGACAGATACAGAGATGTAATAATGTTGTGGATAATGACAGAAGCAAAATGTTATTAATGCAAACAGATACTCACAGAAGTAGTGCTGAAATAGTGGCAGGGGATAATGACAGAAGCAGAGTTCTAGCAGTGCAAATGGATACTGCAAGAGACAGAATTTTAGTGGTGCAAAGGGAAACTGACAGAAGCCGAGTTCTAGTAGTGCAAAGAGATACTGATAGAAGCAGAGTTATAATAGTAGCAGCGGATAACAGCAGAGGCAGAGATCTATCAGTGATAATGGATACTGACAGAGGCAGTGTTCTAACAGTGCAAAGGGATACTGATAGGGGCAGAGTTACAATACTAATATGGGATACTGACAGAGTTTTAATAGTGCAATGGGATACTGACAGAGACAGTGTTCTAATAGTTCAACAGGATGCAGGCAGAGGAAGAGTTCTAACAGTGCAAGAGGATATTGACGGGACAGAGTTTTACTGGTGCAAAGGAATGCTGACAGAGGCAGACGTTCTAATAGTGCTAGGGGATACTGTGTGAGGGTGAGTATTATCTTTAGGTGTTTGCTAATGTCTGCTATGATCAGTGAAAATAGTGCATGGTATCATCTTTCAGTGAAAGAAAGAAAGTCACATATGATTCACTTGTCTCTCCACAGCACATATTATTCATTGACTGGTGCATCCAAAAGAGTAAAAGAGTAACATCGTTTGAACTAAAGGAATCATCCATGTGGGGAAAAATTTGCTGCACCCACAATTAAATATATACTGTTCTGAAGTCAATAAAACTATCAGTTTAAGTTGGTTCATCTTAACTTGTTGCAATCGAGATGGTTTTTTGGGCTCATATTCCATTTGTATCCAAAGAACACATAATTTGGGTTGGTCTCAAAGACAAGAAAGTCAGCGTGTGAGCAAAATCTGAGGATTACACATCAGGAAAGAAAGAAGTTCTTTGGCAGCATACATATATGCTTTGTAAGGTAATTATTTTTTTTCTGGGTATGCTAGCCTTAGGAAGGATAACATCTGAGTATGCTAACTGCGGGAAGAGATATATATGAGCAATGAAACACAAGTATTGTCACAGAAGAAATATAATCTTGTTGTAAGTAACCTCATATAGCTGTTTCTCCTGCAGTCAGAGGTATGATGCATACAAAGATAAAGGGGAAAACTACCATAAATATATATATATATATATATATATATATAGAGAGAGAGAGAGATAGTACATATTGGAAGCACTGTGTTGGAATGAAGGTTGTTTTAATGAATCATCTTTTATTAACACCAATTTGCTCAACTGTGCCAAAAAGAAATATTTTATTTATTTAACATTTGTTAACCAGGAAATTCTGACTTGGAACAAAGCCAATTTTCAGCGGAGGCCCAGGGAGAAACACTCCAAATAGACTTGCTAATGGAGTACCCGACACAGTACTGAACATGTTAAGGTCCAGTCACAAAACGCCCAACATAAAATAATGAAGGAGCTACATGAACATTGAAACAAAATGGCTAACTACATTATCATAAAATAAAAAGAGAATAAAATGAGTATGTTTACACAAGAGGTATATATGTTCATAGGTATCTCCTGCATAAACATATAAATTATTCAGGAGATATATAGGTTCATAGTTAATTACTAGGCTATTGACCTGTGAGAACTTTTAGAAGCCTAGCTTTACATTCTCATGGTAGTTGTAGCTTATCTTTCTTACTGCACATAGTGTAAGTTATCTAAACTAGAAGTTGTCAGAACAAGGACATGTTGGAACACTTGTTGCCCATATCCATGAGGGACATAGGTATTAAACTGCGAGGTGACCTTCTGCAAAACTGCAATATTGAAGTTGAGGGAATATTTGGTTTACCAGTAAAACTAAGCATTCCCTTTGCTCTGAGACAGTACAACCTTGGAGATGGTTCATTTAAAACTATCATGGTATTGCGTGGTAGCATTTTCTCAGTGGTATCCTACACTTTTATATAAATATTAAAGTGCTTCTTTGATGTTGCAGTGTGTATTTGTACCGAAACTAACATAAATTTCTTCTTTTGTAAGTATTTTTACAAATGATGTTCAGCTACCCAGCTGCCTAATATTTAACTTGCACTCATCAGTACATACACTTTAGAAGTCTAAGTGTACAAATTGAATACTTTTATAAGAGAACAAGCTGCACATCCAGTACCATCAGTTCCTGTTTCTGTTTTCGTTAAAATATAGGTTTGAGGTTTTGTCTGTTTGGTATTTCACTATTTAAACTTTCATTGTTAATGTTTAAAGGTTTAGTATTATACTTTGCTTTGTTGTGTCCTACACCCTTTTGTAATGAAGTATAATCAACTCTGAGGTCATAGGTCATATAACCTACCTCAAGATGCTGTGAGGTCACATTAGGTTAGATTTTGTTAATGGGATGCTTCTCCCTGCTTCTCTCGCTCTTTGTCTCTGCACATTGCAGGCTGGGAGAATATCTGTCCATCAGGTTCTATACGTGCATTGGTGATGGGTACTACTGCATGCTTTGCACAGATTGGGGAGTTAATGATGAACTGTTTTCAGAGAAAGATGAGGTAGCGATTATTTATTTGGCCATTCCCAGATTTAACTTGCACCAGTCCTGTTACCCTCTTACTCATTCACTTATATGTAGTGTCCTTTGGTCTCTAAGGCCTAAATATTTATGATGTTACTCCTGGACTTTACTCTTCTGTGTCTCAAGCATTCATTCTTCATAAAGAAGTTAATTTGTGTGATTGCTGAAGTACCTCTGAGGGCCTGTATCTCCCAATTTGCATTTTCAGAAGGATTCAGGTTAGCAGGGGGGATATCCTCTCCTTCATTCAGTTCTTATTTTTCTTTAATAGTCTCCTTGATGACCTCCCACACATCCCTATCATATTATATTAAGATAATATGTTGATTTATAAGTCCATCCCCTTATGCATATACTAAGATCTAAGTAAACAATATATTGTTATGAACCCAAAAAGCTCCCACCTCCTTACCCTCAAAGCTACAGCTGGCATAAGGGAAGGAGTTCTTCCCCAACTTGAATAAGGTCTGCCCATTGTTGTAGTAGCCGTGAAAAAGAACAGCAAAAAACTATAAACTACTAGTTTTAACATCTGCTGATTCATATCTCTTGCTTCTAAAAAAGAACATCACTGCACCATTTTTTTTGCAAAAGCCACATGGATCCCTCCACAATTTAGAACAACACTACTTTTAGCAGGTCTAGCTCTTAAACTTACCAGGCTAAACTTATTTCTCTCCCTAGTGAACAGACTAAGGGAACAATCTATTCCCTGTAACCTAAGATGTCCTTCTATATCACTGTTGCAGTATTCTAAACAGAATGGATCTCCCGCCCAGGGCAGTCTGACTTTCAGCCAGTATACAGAATCCTAAGGATCTTGTATGCACTGTACATCACACTTATGCTCTCCACACAGAATGTAGGGCATAAAAGGATGTACAGAGGCAACTACTCAGAACTTATTTGCCACCAGTTTGAACACCATTATTGCTAGTCGGTCTGAATGTCTTGTTGCTGTACTCAATACTTAGCCACCAGATAGGTTCCTTGTTGGGGATGACTTAGCCACCAGATAGGTTCCTTGTTGGGGATGACTTAGCCACCAGATAGGTTCCTTGTTGGGGATGACTTAGCCACCAGATAGGTTCCTTGTTGGGGATGACTTAGCCACCAGATAGGTTCCTTGTTGGGGATGAATTAGCCACCAGATAGGTTCCTTGTTGGGGATGACTTAGCCACCAGATAGGTTCCTTGTTGGGGATGACTTAGCCACCAGATAGGTTCCTTGTTGGGGATGACTTAGCCACCAGATAGGTTCCTTGTTGGGGATGACTTAGCCACCAGATAGGTTCCTTGTTGGGGATGACTTTTTTTCTCATTTTAATCTTGTATTTTCTTTTGCTACGTAGAGTGTTGGTCATTCAAGAAGGGAAAATGTCAATGTGGGAGCCAGATTCCCCATAGGGTTCATCACGAACAGTGTCTGTTTTGTTTGAGTACTTCCCACGACCATACCTATTGTAGTATCTGCAATGTGTTTATGCCTAAGACATTCAGAAACTATTTATCTTAAATGGCCATTTATCTTTAAAAACAACTGCTTAAACAGGTAGCCCAGGATACCATGGCAGACTCCTTTAACCCTGAAATACTCCTGCCAGAAGGTCAAGAAGTCTTGTCCAGCCTCCACTGGATGTCCCTCTAGAAGCGACTAATAGCTCTGTAGGTCATTAGGCATCTACATCAAATTCCTTTGCTGGGACCCTGTCGGTGGCTGGCATTGATCCATCGTTTCACACATCCTCTGAGGCTTTGCAGGCATCTGCTCCAGATGTCAACAGGGAATTGCGGTTGATTATCTTGGAGGGTCCAAAAGGGATTCCACCGATATTGGTCAAGGAGGACGTTCTGGGTTCTTTTATCAAATCTTGCCAAAGGTCAGAACCTCTGGTATTTGTTAGGAGTGATGTCCCTTCCAAGAAAAGACAAAACAATGAAGCATGTTTCAGTTTGTCCTAAGGATCCTCAAAGGGAATGGCAAGAGTTTACTCTGGGCTTTTATTCAATCTTGATGGCCCTAAGGCCTCCTCAAGGGGTTTTGGTACCTGCTCCTCCTTGGACTTCTATGCCTTCTAAATGTCTTAGGGATCCAGATTCTTCAGATGAGGGTTCAGTGTTTGGCTTTGTCCTATTTTTCACAGATGCTTTTGCCTTTGGATTATGGTCATGATGAAGAGGAGTATGTTAGCCCTGAGCCTCTTTTTCAGGAATTGTCCTTTGGGGGCACAATTGCTAGGATGATGGGATACTTTAAGTAGGATTCTTCTCAAGTGTCTGATATTCAGAGAATATATTATGAGTTGCTTCATGTGGATACTCCTAAACCATCTGAAGTTCCTCCTGTGATGGCTGCCTTGTTAGATACTTTCATTGCTGCTTCCAAGTCTCCTAATTCTTAGCCTCCTGCTCCTAATAAACCTAATAGGCTCTATAAGGTCTCTGAGGATTGTCAGTTTTTATTTGTGTCCATCTGCTGATCCTACTGTGGTGTCAGTCTCTATTGACAAAACTTCTAAGCTCTTGCCCTCTTCTAAACTTTTGCCTTCTGATAAGGATAGTAGGGCAATAGAGATGATTAGTAAGAAAATTTACACTGCTTCTACTTTGGCCTTTAGGGCTGTTAATTACCAGACCCACATGACCTGCTATGCTCTAGTCTTGATTGCTTAGACTTGTCAGGCTATTTCTTACCTCCCCATTAAGTATAACTATGATGCTGCCGATGGCTTTTCCAGGGCTGCTTTTGGGTCTGCCATGAGGTGTTATTCTTGGCTTTGTCTCCATTTCCCTGCATGGGGACATTAAGGCCAAGTTGTTGGATGCTCCTTTGGATAATAAACATCTTTTTGGGACAGCTGCCACTGCTGACATGTTTATGTCTCTTCAAGAGAAAGGCAAACCCCTGCAGGACCTCAT